>NC_054379.1:160962416-161037416 GCF_017654675.1 Xenopus laevis
TTTCAAATTTGAGAGCTATCAAAACCAAGAAAAACCTCAAAAATGAAAATAAAAAAAAATTATATATATAAAAATTTGAGATCACTATTTTTCCATGATTCAGGTTTTTCACAGCAGCAATTATTTTTAAATTCAAGTTTTCAAATTTGAGAGTTATCAAACCAAGAAAAACCTCAAAAATGAAAATTAAAAAAATTATATATCTAAAAATTTGAGATCACTATTTTTCCATGATTCAGGTTTTTCACAGCAGCAATTATTTTTAAATTCAAGTTTTCAAATTTGAGAGCTATCAAACCAAGAAAAACCTCAAAAATGAAAATTGAAAAATTATATATATAAAAATTTGAGATCGCTTTTTTTCCATGATTCAGGTTTTTCACAGCAGCAATTATTTTTAAATTCAAGTTTTCAAATTTGAGAGCTATCAAACCAAGAAAAACCTCAAAAATGAAAATTAAAAAAATTATATATATAAAAACTTGAGATCACTATTTTTCCATGATTCAGGTTTTTCACAGCAGCAATTATTATTAAATTTAAGTTTTCAAATTTGAGAGCTATCAAACCAAGAAAAACCTCAAAAATGAAAATTGAAAAATTATATATATAAAAATTTGAGATCGCTTTTTTCCCATGATTCAGGTTTTTCACAGCAGCAATTATTTTTAAATTCAAGTTTTCAAATTTGAGAGCTATCAAACCAAGAAAAACCTCAAAAATGAAAATTAAAAAAATTATATATATAAAAATTTGAGATCGCTTTTTTTCCATGATTCAGGTTTTTCACAGCAGCAATTATTTTTAAATTCAAGTTTTCAAATTTGAGAGCTATCAAACCAAGAAAAACCTCAAAAATGTAAATAAAAACATAACTAAAAACTGGCTAGTTCTGTACAAGTCAACAGGAGGTGTATTATTAAAATTCAAGCAATTTAAAAATCAACTTTTTGAAAAACATACTGTACAAGATTAGATTCACCTAATTTAAACGATAACTAAGATGCGATTTATTTATTTATCAGTAGGCCATTGAACAAAGAACAATCTGAAGACCAGTACCAGCACATGATCTGCATAACCCGAAATGTTTTGAAAGAACGGGTAGCTGATGCGGTAGAGGTATTAATTTTGAGTCTCAGATTGCTGTATTTTCTCATTTTTATCAAAAAAAAATTTCAAAAAAATATTTTTCAAATTTTTGAATTTTTTAAAATATTTACACTGTCTAATTCGATCTTTTAAAATGTTTACACTGTCTAATTCGATATTTTATTAAGATACATGGATTTGCACAAGGTGTTTGAATTATGGACATTTTTTTGGACTATTGTTCATGGATAAATTGGAGCACATTGGATCGCATGATCTGTAAATGTCTAACAAATGTGGATATATTTTAACTAATTTTTAATTGGATGTTTCCCTAATCCCTCCCACTGTTTCATCACACCACTCCCCTCAATTAGTCTATTTAATACAACACTTTGAATGTAAGTTCCGGCTTGAGAAAGGGCCCTGTGTGGCCCGAAACGTTGCCATGTTTTGAAGTCTGCAATGAGCCAATAAAAGTCACTTTTTGCATTACCAAAACAGATTTGTGTGCTACGGCTATTTTGGACTTTGTAGTGGACTTTAAAGACAAAACCAGCAGCACAAATCTTTGCAGGCATGTCAGAAGCTGCTTGTGCGACTGTCCTCCATTGTGTAAAGTATTGGTCAGGTATTTGCTGCCCCTCTTTCCAATACTGCCCGCTGCGATAGCCCTCTTCTGTGATGTGTCGGTAAATGTGTTTCTTCTGGGTTTTGCGCTCTCTGCAATTTCCAGCTATATCCGGCTATATCCAGAAGTTCCGGAACGTTACATCAACAGCCGTCGCGAAATTCAAATATTTAAAGAGCTTTCAATGGGGAAATCATTGCCAAACGTAAAGGTCTTTTCTTAAAGTTCTTGGGTACGATTCTTCTGTGTATTCCTGTTGTTACTGATCCTGTCTGTCCCTGGTTCTGTCCTGTCTGCTGCCTGTTCTGATTATTGTCCATTTTGACAACAATTTGGATTCGGATTTTGTACTGCGATTCTGGTCTGTTTGACCTGGCCTGTGACCCCAACCATTCCTACGTCTCCTGCATCTGTACTGTATTGACTGTATTCTTACCAACCCGGCCTGGCTTTTGACTACATTCCTTGTTTCCCATCCTTGTTTTATTCTTTGGCTGAACTCCCGAATCCTCCACGAAAGATTCAGCAGGATACCAAACTGAATCCGAATCCTAATTTGCATATGCAAATTAGGGGTGGGAAGGGGAAAAATTTACTTTCTTGTTTTGTGACAAAAAGTCAAGAGATTGTCCTCCCCGTTCCTAATTTGCATATGGGTTCGGTCGAGTAGAAGGATTCCGAATCCTGCTGAAAAAGACCAAATCCTGGCTAATCCCGAACCGAATACTGGATTCTGTGCATCCCTAAAAATAACATATTGATTCATGGGCTTATAGGCTGAAGAACTAGGGAGTCAACCTTGCACCATTAACTAAGGGGCCTATTTACTAACATCCAAGTTTCTATTTCTGGCTAAAACTCATGGTTTTGTTTAAATTTCTCTAAAACTCTAAAAAAAAATTTTTTAAAAAACTACAAGAAACGTTGGCAAGTAAAAGCAGTCAAGGTCCTATAGAAGTCAATGGGAGTTAAGTTGATTCTATTGGACCTTTTTTTTAGCCATTCAGACTTTGGATTCACTAGTAATTGTCCAAAATTACTCCAATTTGAAGCTCATGCTTCAGCCTTTTTTTTCTGAAATTTTAATAAGTTACAAGGCATTCAATGATTTTAGAGAAGATCGGGGGATGTAATTATAATTGCAAGTGATGTTTAAAATCAAATTTTTCGCAATGTAAAATCATTTCCTGGCAAATATAACATTGCTCAATATTGCTAAGCAAAGGTTAGTGTTAATACCTGCTCTGGAGTTTCATTAAATAATTTGGATTTGCGATTGGAAAATTTTATTGCATACACCACGCAAACTTTTCGAGGGAGTCTATGAGGTCTGAAATCAGTCAAAAAGGACGCAAACAACAAAAATCTTGAACGTTAATATACGGAATGATTTTTTTTTTTTTTTTTAAATTCCTCAAGTGAAACATATTACATTCCCCCAATAGAGTTTAACTCTGAAACCACTGTGATAGAATGACCAAAGCAATGTGTAAAAAGATGTGTTTTGCCTTTAATTTCTCCCCTGTAGGAGAAAGCTGCAAGATGTGTCTAAACAGAGAATGGTCTCCCTGTTTAAAGGATATTGTGGTCTGGCCCTGGAAACTATAGTGTTCAGGAGGGAACAGGTAATCTGTTCCAGTGGTCCAGTTCACATGTTGGAGTTCACTTTCCATAGGAAGGTTGTCCTGTGGAAAGATATTTAATCCTAATAAAGTGTTAGTAAGGTCTCTCAGAGCAGGGCACGGAAAAGGAAGGTTACCTGTCTGTGTTAGGAACTCCCAGAGGGGCTGGGGTGCTGCCTGTCATTGCAAGAAGCAGAGGGAGATGTGACCAGGTGATTGAGATTGAGTCTAAAGGGATTGAAGTGCTGCCAGAAGATGAGCCAGGCCTGAAGCTGGTGATCTGATATCCCAGGAGGGGAGACTCAGAAGGGCTTAGTGAGAAGTCTGAGTGTGGAAGCCAACCTGTATGGTGAGAACCCTAGAGTGGGGAAAAGTTTCAATGCATGCTGTGAAATGCTAATGAACTGTGTTCCTGTGACTTTGTGTCGGAAAAAGTCTTGTGAATAAACCTGTGTGTTTACCTGCAGACACAATGTCCCTGTCTTTATGCTCCTGATCC
Source organism: Xenopus laevis (assembly GCF_017654675.1). NCBI lineage: Eukaryota > Metazoa > Chordata > Amphibia > Anura > Pipidae > Xenopus > Xenopus laevis. The sequence goes on from NC_054379.1 coordinate 160,966,261, forward strand.
TCTGCTTACCTGCCTACCATAGCTAATAAATGTGTACAGGCAGCCAGCTGGTCAAACCACTAACATGAGAATGTTGATAAATGGGTCTCCATGTATGTGCACCTACCCATGTTGTTTTGCACCTTATGCTGGATCGAAAAATCCAAGACAAGACAGTAAAGCAAGGAGCCCTCTACGTAATAGCTGCCTAGAACATTATCCTAGTAACTACAGGTGTTGGACATGTAAGGACAATAGGGAGCATGTATGTTAAAAGCAGTGGCCAACATCCATTGTTAGATGCAACATTTTGCCTTCAGACTAGAGGGACAAAAATTTTAAGTTTGAATTGAAGGCAAAAGGCACGTGTTTGCACCTATTTGCACTCTCTATCTCAACCCCCTTTAATAAACAAGCCCTCCTATATCTTATTAATTGCTGTCCCCCCTCAATGAGAAGTTTCCATATCACCAGTAGCAGAATCTGTCGCTGAATAAGTTTCCTGTTGTGGCATATTGATTCTGACACGTATTCCTTACTTAGTAAAACCTAACAAATGTCCTCTTCCCTCAGTGCAAGCGAAGAACAGCCCACTGACTTTTATAGTCTGACAACTCATTCAAGGAGACAGCAGCTTTTTTTGGTACATGGTGTTCATGTTAAGGGCTGCGAGCGGCAAGCTTCATTGGTATCTGTTTAATGCTGCACACTTTCTCCAGGGCTTTGTCCCATGTGGTTATAATTAACATTTAATGGGCACCTTTAGGGCAAAACACTTAAGGGGTTAACCAGTTGTCTCTAAAAGAATGAATACTTAAATGCTAACATATGTGACCTACACACAACTGTTGAAAAACATATATTTGTGTTTTTTGCCTTTTTTAGTTTTATGAGGAGAAGATGTGCACTTGACTTTTGGAAGACATAAATATTGGCCCACCATGCCCTCTGTATAAAGTACTCGTGGCAACTAGTGATGGGCGAATTTATTCGCCAGGCGCGAATTTGCGGTGAATTTGTGCGGTAAAAATTGGCCGGTGTCAAAAACGGGTGCCGGCATCAAAAAAACAGGCGCCGGCGTCAAAAACGGGCACAGGCGTCAAAAATGAGACGCTGGCGCCGTTTCACAAATTTTTCGCCGTTTCGTGAATTTCGAATTTTTCGGCGAATCGAAACGGCGCAAATTCGCCCATCACTAATGGCAACAACACATTACTATCAATAAAAAAGGCAAAACAGCAAATGAGTCACTTAATAATAGAGTTGGTTAGTCCCTTTGCTTCTTGTTTCTTGCCTCAATGTTAAATCCTATCTCATGGGCCTATGGACCCAAGAATTGCATTAGGAAGCACAAGGTTAAATCAGATCATACTAATAAATAATAAATAAAAAGAGTGAAGTTTAAGAAATAAATCTAACGTGGAGCTTCATATATTTTAAAACTTTCTGCTCAAGTTCCCCTTTTTGGTCAAAATATGGTCAAGCTACACTTAGCTCAGTGATATACAGAATTTTTGGGTTCAAGTCCCTCTTTGATCTGTAGTACTAGTCAGGCCCCTCATATTGCTCTATTAGGCTTTCAACCGAAGCTCTAAGAATATCTAGGACAATACTAAAGAATTAAACAGGGCTTCCCAGAATTTCTATAAAATCAAATATTGACATATTTTCTAAATTCGAATCAAATTGTCAGACAGATTGGGAACTAGTGACTTAGTTTATTAAATGGTTATGGGTTTATGAAAACACAATCATAATGGTCACCTACTATAAGTCTTAAGCCAGGGGTCCCCAACCTTTTTGAGCTACCAATGAGCCACATTCAAATGCAAAAAGAGTTGGGGAGCAACACATGCATGAAAAAGTTCCCATAGGTGACAAAAAAGGCTGTGATTGGTTATTTAGTAGCCCCTATGTGGACTGGCAGCCTACAAGAGGCTCTGTTTGGCAGTACATCTGGTTTTATACAACCAAAACATGCTTACAAACCAGGAATTCAAAAATAAGCACCTGCTTTGAGGCCACTGAGAGCAACATCCAAGGGGTTGGTGAGCAACATGTTGCTCGCGAGCTACTGGTTGTGGATCACCGTCTTATGCTATGTAAGTAGTAATTAATATGATACTTGATGTTCTGAAATTCCAGGGACTTATTTAATAAAACACAGCAATGGCTGAGTAAGTTGGGCTTCTCCCAGAAGCAAAGTTAGATATTACAGCCCAAAGAACATGCATAGTCCAGGAAGGAACTGGGTTAGCCATGAAGGGAACTGTGTAATTAAAAAAAAAAGAAATACTATTACAGGTATAGGATCCCTTATCCGGAAACCCGATATCCAGACAAACCGAATTACGGAATGGCTGTCTCCCATAGACTCCATTTTATCCAAATAGTCCAAATTTTTAAAAATGATTTCCTTTTTCTCTGTAGTAATACAACAGTAGCTTGTACTTGAGCCCAACTAAGATATAAAAATCCTTATTGGAAGCAAAACAAGCCTATTGGGTTTATGTAATGTTTAAATGAATTTCTAGTAGACTTAAGGCATGAAGACCCAAATTACAGAAAGATCCGTTATCCGGAAAACCCCAGGTCCCGAGCATTCTGGATAACAGGTCCCATACCTGTACAACCAAAGCAAGTTTCCAGCTTGACCTATTGTGTCCTTACATGCACCAATTTAGAACTCCCACTTTCCATGAAATCCAGTCCTCAAATCTAAATCTAGACCACCGAGGGGTAAAAAAAAGATGAGATTTACAGTAATACTGTGGTCTCACACCAAAAAAATTTCAAGAAGTATCTACCACAGTTAGAAGCACATTTATCAAGGGACAAATTTTGAATTCATGTGAGTTTTTTAAACTCCCTTAAATTTGACTGGGGGTTATTTAAGAAAATAAGAAAATAATTCAATATCTAAAACTCTGAAAAATTTTATCGAATACGATTTGAATTTGTCCAAACTCGATTTGAGTTTTTTCTCAGAAAAAACTCAAATGTCAGGAAGGCTACAAACATCGCCAAATTGGTCACTGGACCGCTCCCATTGACTTATACAATAATTTGGCAGGTACTTGGTGGCGAATAGTCAAATTCAAATTCTTAAAGGGCCAGAGTTTAATAAATCTCGAAAATCAAATTACATTTTTTTTAAAAAAAACTCGAATTAAGTTTGGATAATTTTGTGGTCAAATTTGACACTTTTGACCATAAGAAATAGAAAATAATCCAATATCCAAAATTTTAATGACCAAAAAGCATCATTAGGTGCAGTAAATTGAATTGCTAATTGATGGGTAGAGGCTTTCCAGAGTTGAGAAGGTTTAGTGTGGTTTTAATCCCAGAAGTTGAGTGGAGTAGAGTTCTATGGGAATCCGCAGAGAGATGTGGTCTCACACTTCCAGTTTGGTGGTAGGAAGGATTTCCTATATGTTGAAAGCATAATGGTGCTGTTGGTGTCCAGTTTGTTGCCTCAAACTCCCTAAATACATTGAAGCACAGGGCTGGATTTCTACTTGTGCCATCTGGAGGCATCTAAACCCATGTGTCCAAGGTCAGAACTAGGGCTAGGCAGGAGGCACATGTCTAGGATTAAACGCTGGGGGAGAGAAAGGCATGTTCTGTCTGTCTACCAATAGTTCATGGTCTTGGAGGACCACCTGATGGCTTTCCCTGATCACACAACTGCGCCTCACTCTTTATAATCTCTCGTATGCATAGGAGGTTTGGGTATCAGTGCCTTGCTTTGCCCAGCACTGGGGCACTTTTGCTCCCTGCATGCAAATGAATGCAAGTCTGGTGACAATGGCAATGCAGCAGGGAAAATGTATCAGTAAGAAGGGGGTGGAGGGAATAAAAGACTGGAGTAGGGGTAGGCAGACAGAAGAGGTATGTGCCTGACTCCCCCCACAGTTGTGCCCTAGGCACGTGCCTTTTCTGCCTACCCTTGGTTTCGGCCCTGTGGTATCGCCTGCCCCAGTCTTAGAACTAGTAATGGACAAATTTGTCCTGTTTCGCTAAAAAATGTGCGAAATTTCCCGTGAAATTCATTAACATTTTGATGCTCAGGTCAATTTTGACACCGGTGCTAAAGTCAATGGGTGTCCGAACAATGTTGATGAGTGACGGTTTTGACGCAAGCAACTTTTCTGACGCGTGTCCAAAATGTTTTGACGCTGGCAAATTTTTGACAATGAATTTTCGCCCCCAATTTTTGGGAATTGATTTTTCCGGCGGTGAAAGGTGGAAATTAACGCAAATTTGTGCCTGCCAAATTTATTCACCCATCACTAACCAGTTTTACGCTTACATTTTGGTAATCTTGTTATATGTTCTTAGCCCTTAAAGGAAAACGAAAACCTAAAAAACTGAACTTATTGCACGAGGCTAAAGTTTGAGCTTGTCAATAGCAGCAATGATCCAGGACTTCAAACTTGTCACAGGGGGTCACCATCTTGGAAAGTGTCTGTGACACTCACATGCTCAGTGGGCTCTGATTGGCTGTTGAGAAGCTAAGCTTAGGGCTCGTCACTAATTATCCAGCAGAAAATGAGCTTCCCTGTAATATAAGCTGATGCTACAGGTTTGCTGATTATTAAATTCTGATGCTAATTGCACTGGTTTCTGTGCTGCCATGTAGTAATTATCTGTATTAATTACTAATCAGCCTTATATTGTGACATTTCTATTCTATGTGTACTGTATATTGTGAGTGGGTCCCTAAGCTCAGTAAGTGACAGCAGCACAGAGCATGTGCAGTGAATCAGCAGAAAAGAAGATGGGGAGCTACTGGGGCATCTTTGGAGACACAGATCTTTACTGCTAAAGGGCTGTGGTTGCCTTGGGCTGGTACAGAAGCACAAAACATAATGTACAACATTTCTAGCCTACATATTTAATTTAACTTTCCTTGTCCTTTAACATTCCATTCTGGAGGGTTGTTAAGGGCCACCAGAATGGTTAGTGGGATTCGCTAGGGGGTATCACAGAGCCATGTCTTTCTATTGCTTTAGTCATGCAACCTCCAAACTCTTCTTCTGCATGGACTGATAGTAAAGAGCTGGTGCCATTATTTCACAGTTAAATAACACAAACCACCTTTTGGGAAGACAATAAAGCAACATATCTGCTTTGAACCAGAGCATATTTGCCGAAACCCATTCCTACTGTGCCGCTGTGGCATCCAAGGCTAAGCAATTTCTGAAACAAAACATGTAACAAATGAATCAGAGGATGCCTGCTCGGTGCTTGTATCCTATAACAGCCATGCTATAATAACATAGATGGATACAGAATGAGTGACAATATAAACACAGGTGCAGAGCACAAGAAACAATGGTGTTTTAGTGATGCCGTTTGCGTGCGGAGAAAACAGGTCATGTATCTCATTATTTGCAGAACTGATATAATATGTAGCAGCATATTCTCTATAACATTCAATCCCCGACTCCCTCAGCCAAACTATAGCCGGTGCTCAGAATCAATTCCCAACGACTTTTCCTCTGGCACATTTTTACACCAACACACAATTTGTCATTGAATTCAGTTAAAGGGCCACTGTCTCTCCATAGTTGACAGGGAAGCTCTTGTTAAAGTAATCAGTGTGTGCTCGTCCCTGGAAAACACTTACTATAGAGCAACCAATTTCTTTTACTCCTGGAGAAAAGTTTTACTTCTTGACTCAACTGTTAGTATGATGAGGAGAGGGATATTCTGAGACAATTCGCCATTGGTTTTCATTTTTTTATCGTTGGCGGTTTTTGAGTCATTTAGCTTTTTATTCAGCAGCTCTCCAGGTTGCAATTTCAGCAGTCTGTTTGCTAGGGTCCCAATTCCCCTAGCAACCATGCATTGATTTGAATAAGAGACTGGAATATGAATAGGAGAGGCCTGAATAGAAAGATGAGTAATAAAAAGTAACAATAACAATACATTTGTAGCCTTACAGAGCCGATTTTTGCCAAGTTTCGCCACAAAAATTACACCCATAGACTCAAATAGGTGAAAAAAATTGTTGAGTGTCAAAAGATTTTTGTGCATCATAAGCTTTAATGCATTACGGTGAATATTCATTGTTTCAAAGGTCAAATTTGCCCATCACTCAATGGGGCAAATTCCCTAACTGGCGAAAATTCACCAGTGACGGCTTCTCAGCCATCACAACACTTAGCCAGGCATAAATTCGCTAGGACAACGCCAATTCACTACAGTTGTGTCCAGGGCAGCAAACGTTGGTGAATTTTCGTTAATTTACTTTAACGAAATTTGCATACCGCGGGAAATGATAAAGTTACACGGACTCATATGTTGTAGCAAATACATTACATTACAAAAGTCCAGAGAACCTTAATAAATAAAATAGAGTTGTTATATTGCCCTACACATGTGCTCAGTTTATAGTAATGTTCCATATGTTAGAAAATGGAGGGGGGAACCTGGTTACCCAAAAAAAAAATTACGGACCTTTGCAAGCGATCTCTCAGCGTTTTTTGGGACTTAGAAAAAATTTGCAGTAAAAATTGAGGAAGTCCTATACACTCCATTGCACTTTGCCTGGTCTGAGCTGGCGAAGGCAAGTCTGGCGAATGAGGTAACGTTTACTAAAATCCGCATCTTAGTGAATTTGAGGAGTTACGTCCGTTTGCCAGAGCAAAAATTCGCCTGGCGTTAGAGTGCGAAGCAACGCTAGCGTCTATCTCCTTCACTAGCGAAGTGACGCCTGTGCCCGTTAGGAAATCGGCCAAGTTCCGAAATTACGTCACGCTGGCGATTTTAGCATAGCATTAGTCACTTTCGCCCTTTAGGGAATTTGCCCCAATGTGTCCAGGGTATGGCTGTGCTCTGCACCTAGTGTCAGATTGGAAACTCAAGTTCAGCACGAGTTAGGGTGCTCCTGAATGTCACACAAGTTAGGGGACAGTTATGTAGTCAAGAAGGGGCACATACATGCTAAATGCAGGCAGTTCTGTATTTATGGGGCACATCCAAGTTTCTGACCCTACATTTAAGAGTGAAGAGTCTTGACACAATTCAGAAACTTGCACCCTATCCTTCTTTTTGTAAATCACCTCTATTTGAAAAAGTTACTATCTGCTTTTATTTCACCTTGAAAAGAGTGATTGTTGAGGTTTAATGCTACCTTTACCCTCCTAAAAACAGAATGTATCGCGTGCATTGGGTGCCATAATATAAAAAGCACTGTACAAAGTGTAGGAGAAGTACCACCTTGATCTGCCATCTCAGCTCTGGGAACTTAACATAAGTTGTTTTTTAGGGACTGATATATAAAATATTGATTTGGTTGTACAGGTATGTTACCCATTATCCGGAAATGAGTTATCCAGCTCTGAATTATGGACAGGCCGTCTCCCATAGACTCCATTATCATAAAATCATCCAAATTTTTAAAAATCATTCCCTTTTCTGTGTATTAATTAAACAGTAGCTTGTACTTGATCCCAACTAAGATATAATTAATCCTTATTGGAGGCAAAACCAGCCTATTGGGTTTATTTAATGTTTAAGTGATTTTCTAGTAGACTTAAGGTATGAAGATCCAAACTACGGAAAGATCTGTTATCTGGAAAACCTCAGGTCCCGAGAATTCTGAATGACAGGTCCCATACCTGTACAACCTAATTTGTTGTTTCGGGTATTTATACATCAATACAATGGCTGTTCCATTGGCAAAAATTGTTCTCCACCCTAAAATCAGTGATTTCTGGAGAACTTTAGATCAGACTTGCCCCTGTTCCCCTTTGCCCCTTTTGCACCCTGAGCCTCAATACCTCCCTCTGCAAAGTCTGTGATTCCCCTTCTGGGAGAACCGAGAGCTGCATGTGGGGCAGTTGTGGGGCCCATAGGTTATGTTTGGAACCAGGGGATGAAAAGTTATACCCCTGAATGCGCTTTTAAAAGAGAAGGAAAGTCATATCCCACCTGGGGGTGCCAAATGTTAGGCACACCCAAGTGAATGTATTTAATTACAGAAAATCTGGAAAGGATTGCACACTCAATTTAGAAAAATGAAATAATATATTTATTACATAAGAAAAAAAAGAAGAAAAGAAAAATATACAAAAATAAAAAGTGAGTCCAACGCGTTTCGACCATATTGGTCTTCCTCAGGGGCACAAATAACAAAAAAAAGGTTGTTTAGTTGAGGCTCACTTTTTATCATTTTTGTATATTTTTTGTTTCTTCTTTTTTTTCTTATGTAATAAATATATTATTTCATTTTTCTAAATTGAGTGTGCAATCCTCTCCAGATTTACTACATGTGAGATTTGGAGACCCACATGGGGAGCCTCCCTTTGGTAATTTTTGCACCTCGCATTACATACTTTTAAGGGTGTGCACCCTCTTTTCTAATTTCTAATATATTTAATTACCTGACCCCTCGAGACAGTGCTCCTATAAGCAGAAAACGGCACCGGCTCGGGGTTATACCAGTGAGCCCCACATATATGGCTTCTTCTTTCTTCTCGCAAGTGCACATGGGTGTTAGAGTGAAAAGCTGAACTTTAACGAAAAAGCTGCCTATTTCATTCTACTGCGCATGCATCTTCCCTAGGAAATTTGAAGAAAGAAGAAGTCAGAAGATAGTTCTGTGGTGCTCCTTGGAATAACCCCCGGGAAGGTGCAGTTTTCTGCTATTAGGAGCACTGGCCGGGGGTTTCAGGTAAGTAAATACAATCACATGGGGGTGCCTAACTTTTGGCACCCCCAAGTGGGAGACGACTTTCCTTCTCCTTTAAATATCAGGAAAAAAAAAAACAAAGTCAGGACCAAAAACAGTGCTTTTAATCCAATTTCACGGCAAAGAGAAACATTTAAAGATCTTCCAACTCTTCTTTTTTTTCCTGGAAACAGAAACAGTTTGTCATTTATCATCAATAAAGAGTAGAAAAGGCAGTTTGGCTCCTATCCATGTTCCTCTGTCTACCGCACGGAGCGAAGATGAGGGGGGGGGAAATTAGAGAGCGAAGGCCTGTGCGTCTGCCTCTCGCAAGGTCAATTCAGTGTGGCAGCTGTGAGCCGGTGACATAGACTTATATTGACACAACCCACTTTTTGCTGCAGCATCACAAAGCAAAAACACCCCGGGCTTTTCTGCCTTTTTCAATAAGATGAGAATTTTTTGTCTTCCTTGTATTAAGCAGGGATCTGTCATATTGACTTGTTCACTAAATGGTCCATTCTGACTGCCTTGTTTGTGTCCAGTCCCTGCCAGAATCCAGAAACATGTGTTAACATTCTACATGTTCGGGGCTGCTTGAAGGGCCTCGGGCTAGACTCCCTGATGCCTGCTGGAGGGCAGTCAATAATCATTAGCCCTTCAACTAGAAGATGCCCAACATAAATGTATTTATTTATTTAAAAAAAAAAAAAGAAGCTTTCTCTGAGCTTGAGAGAGACATTGAGGCCGGTAATGAACTGCGCTGTATCTTCCCTGGCACTGAAGCCCGCAGAATAGAGACTTGTGGGCAGCGACTGGTAATGCCCACTCATCTGTACACGTCTAATAGGATCATTTGCTTGCATAATAAATGCTGTCACTCAGTGGATGCCTTATACTCAGGAGAAGGAAAGCTCAATTAAGAAATAGATCATAATTTATATATTGGGAGTGTCTGTACCAGCCTAAGCCATTTAGCAGTAAAGATTTGTGCCCCTGAAGATGCCCCAGTAGCTCCCCATCTTCTTTTCTCCTCTGGACTTCTGCCACTTATTTGAGTTTAGGGACTCGTTCACAATATACAGTGTATATATACAATAAAACAGTCATAATACAAGGCTGACTAGTAATTAATTCTGATTCGCATTACATGGCAGAAAAGCAATCGTTATATTCTGCATCAGAATTGATTCCTAATCAGCCCTGTAGCATCCATTTCTATTACAGACGTGACCTCACTTTCTGCTTCATGATTTCCTACAAGCCCTGAGCTCAGCTTCCCAATAGCAGCCCAGAGCCTACTGAGCATGTGCAGTGCCACTGACACACAAAAGATACAATATCTAACAAGATGGGGAGCAGTTGTAGGATAATTTGAAAGCCTGGATCATTATTATTTTAGGACTGCCGAACCTCTGGACTGGTGCAGTAAATTCAGTATATAAAATACAGCATTTCTAGTGTTATTCTTTAGCACACTTTTGTTTCTTACCATATCCAGCACAACAAGCAATCAGCAATTAGTTAAATTGGTAGAACCTGCAGAGTTACTGATTCAGGAGACAAACGAGGATGGGGGAAGGGATAGAAACAAGAGATGTGTAGGAAGGGTTACTGCCTGCTCTCCTTGTTTTCACTTACAGGGATGAGTATCAATAGATAGGAGTGATATATACAGTATTATGTATATTTATAGAAATAATGGGAGTCATTGACACAGGGGTTAATTTACTGCAACGCTGAACAGTGCAGTAATAGCCACAATCCTCCTTACTTTTTGCATTTTGAGCCCTACCTTGCACTTCTCTGAATTTCTGCTTCAAAATAGAGTGTAGATACCTGTGTACCCCACAGTAGCGTTCGTTGAGGGGGGGCGGTCGTCGAGGGGGGCGGGCCCTGCCCGGGCCCCGCCCCCCTCCGTACCGCCGCATTATTTTGTCAGTGGCGCACGGACTGCCGGGGGGGCCCTGAGGGGGTGTGGGCCCTGGCCCGCTGTCACCCCCTGCTCCCCCGGTAGTTCCGCCACTGGTACCCCACAAATATAGCCCTGCCTGCACTCTGCAACACTGTATTTATGAGGGGGATGGGCACTAGTGATGGGCAAATCTGTGCCATTTTGCTTCTCCGAAAAATGTGTGAAACTCACAAAACGGAGAAAAATCTGTCACTGGGCGTCAAAATTATTTTGACACGCAACGATTTTGACACGAGTGACAACTTTTTTATGTGTGACTTCAAATGCATTAAGGTCAATGCGCGTCCAACAAATGTTGACTCGTGACAATGCAACCTTATAAATAGGGATGGGCGAATTTGACCCGTTTTGTTTTGCCAAAAATTCGTCCCCGGCGAATTGTCACAGACGGCCATTAAAGTCTATGGGCGTCAAAAACAATTTGTCGCGCTGTGAAATTTTTTTGACACACGTCTTTTTTTTTGACGCATGCCGCCATACAAGTCTATGGGCGTCATTTTTTCGGCGAAATGAGGCGAAACAATTTGCCCATTCCTACTTATAAATACCCGAATCAACAAATTAATGTGTACAGGTTGCGGCAAATTCTCCATGCCAATTTTTCGCTATGGTTTTGCAAACACATTTGCGGGCGTCAAAATGTGGAAATTAGCCTCAAATCCATCCCTGGCGAGTAAATTCTCCCATCACTACTGGGCACCCTACCCATACCTGTCTGAATGGCATGCCAGTTAGGGATCACTCGTCTTACCATCTGCTCTATTTCCAATCAGACGCTAGGTGCAAAGTGTCGCCAGAGCCTGGTGCTATTTAAATGAATGTTTGCTGGAAAACTCTGGTGATGAAAGGGTTACTGTCTACTCTTTTTTTATTTACCCGACATTTACCCAGTTAAGTTGCACTTAGGGGGTTATTTACTAAACGCCGAATGCAAAAATCATGAAAAATTCATGATTTTTTTTTTATATATAAAATCAGACTTTTAAAAAATTGTGAATTTTTTAGGAATTTATTAAACCCCGAGGATGAAAGTCCAAATCAGAAAATCCGGCATCTCAGACCTGTTGAGGCTGCATATAAGTCAATGGGAGAAGTCCCAATGATTTTTTGATGCGCTCTGGGTTTCGTGCAATATCCCGAAGTTTTCGGGCAAAAATCTGAGTTTTAGGGTGTAAAAACAAAAAAAAGTGAAAATCAGATGAAAAATCCGAAAAACTCATGAAAATCAGGTTTTTCCCCGCAAAGCAAATTTTCGGGAAAATTTAATAATAAATAAGCGAAAAAAACTCGAGCGGATCTGATCTGAGTTTGTAGCAGAAAATATTGAGATAAATTTGGACTTTGATAAATAACCTGGGTTACTTACTAAACTCTGAATGCAAAAATCACGAAAATCTGACTTTTAAAAAAAATCATGAATTTTTCGGAATTGATTACACCCCAAAGATGGAAAAGTCCAAATATGAAAATCCGGCATCTCAGACCTGTTGAGGTTGCATATAAGTCAATGGGAGAAGTCCCAATGATTTTTTGATGTGCGCTGGGTTTTTGGCAATACCCTGAAGTTTTCTGAGTTTTCAGGCAAAATTCTGAGTTTTCGGGTGAAAAATCTGAAAAAAACGTGAAAATCGGATGAAAAAATGTGAAAAAAATCGTGAAAATCTGATTTTTCACATTTTTTTCACATTTTTTCCCACAAACAAAATTTTCGGGAAAGTGTATTAATAAATAAGCCCAAAAAACCTGTGCGGATTTGGTCTGAGTTTTTTTCAGAAAATATTGAGATAAATCCGGACTTTGATAAATAACCCCCTTAGTCTCTGCACTCTCTCCAGCTCATTTATATCCCTCTTAAGGACTGAAGTCCAAAACTGCCCCCATACTCCAGATGAGGCCTCACCAGGGACCTATAAAGAGACATAATTATGTTTCATCCCTTGAGTTAATGCCCTTTTTTTTATACAAGAAAGAACTTTATTTGCTTTAGTAGCCACAGAATGACACTGCCCAGAATTAGACAACGTGTTATCTACAAAAACCCCAAGATCCTTCTCAGTTAAGGAAACTCACAACACACTGCCATTAAGGGGCTTATTTACTAAACTCCAAATTTATCTCATCATTTTAATTAAAAAAAAAAAACACGACAAACTCCCATCCCTGATTTGACCTTATTTATTAAAAAGAAAACTTGAATGAATCGGATCGGGAAATAACACGATAAAAAACACGATTGGATTATTGGGCTAAACCCAGTGCAAACCACAATATCTAACAATTGGGATAGGGACATCTCCTACTGACTTATACATGACCTCGACAGAGATGAGATGGCGGATTTTTGTATTCTGTGTTTTTGCAACATTAGGGTATATATTGAAAAATTTGATTTTTTTTTTTTTTTGCAATAAAAAGCCCGACCAGATAAATTAGACTTTATTATTTAACCCCCTTAATGTATAATTTGCATTTCTTTTATTTTTGCCAAAGTGCATAACCTGCATTTATCAAAATTGAACCTCATTTTTAGTGATGGGCGAATTTGCGCCGTTTCGCTTCGCCGAAAAATTTGCGAATTTCGCGCGAAATTCGCGAAACGGCGAAAAATTCGCGAAACGGCGCCGGCGTCTCGTTTTTGACGCCGGCGCCCGTTTTTTCGACGCCGGCGCCTGTTTTTGACGCCGGCGTCCGTTTTTCGAAAAAAAAAATTTGACGCCGGCGAATTTTTTCGGCGAATTTTCGCGGGCGTTTCGCGAATTTATTCACTGGACGCGAACCGCGCAAATTTGCCGCGAATTCGCGCCTGGCGAATAAATTCGCCCATCACTACTCATTTTCCAGTTTGCTGCCCAGTTTCCCAATTTAGACAAATCTCTGTGTATAGTGGCAGCATCCTGCATGGGACCTATAGTTCTGCACAAATAGAGATAGTAGTCACAAGGCCTACTTCTTATCCTTTCCTCTGACTTACAGCTTGGCACATAGTCAACAGCGCTACGCAATATGTTGGCGCTATATAAATACATGTTATTAATAATAATAATAATAATAATAAATAGCGTTATGTAAATCGCAGAATCCCCCAAAAACAGCCGACAACATGGCGGCACAGGACACAGAAAGAAGGAGCTTCGTGCACATTGCACCAGAGGTCACTAACATCTCCGACATGTGGTATAATGACAAGCAAGTGGTTCCCATCTCAACCGACCTCTTTCCATCTCAGCTCATGTATATTAAGTAGATAGGAGTTCTGCTTGTAATTGAAGGTGGCATCTCGGTTCCTGCACATGCACAATTAGAGAGCCATATTGTTGTGTGAGCGACTACGAGTCCATTAAACAAGAACGTGCGGCTGACATAATCGTGTGCAGTAAAATGATTCTGCATTAAACGTCCCTTGAGATTCCTCTTTTGCTCTAATTACTAAACAAGTTGATTTAAACCTGAATAGAGACAGAATTGTACAAATGTAAAAAGCCTGGGATGTTTCTTGTAGAGTTGTGTGTCCTGAACCATTTGTCCATTCAGCTCACTGGTGCTTCCACTGCCGTATCAGCCTTTCCGTTGCCTGATTATAACATTGGTATATAGATAGTGAATAAAGTACCCCATCTTGTAAAATATAAGGATATTATATGTTTCCGAGGAGTACAATGACCATATAAAAGCACGAGGCCGAAGGTGACTTCTAATATCCTCATATTTTGCAACACCCCCTACTGTATTTATTATAATACACACATTTCAGTGAGTGATGTGACAGAAATGACATCATTAAACTCTGATTATAGCTGATGACATCACTTAGCACTATTTATAAGGATATCATTTACAGGCTCTTGTGTTATGGTGGTCCTTACAAGCACAGCACAGTAGGAGGTGAATATCCAATCCCAGCATTGTCCTTAAACAGAGACATGAGAAAAGAGTAGTCCCATAACTACAAGAAACTCTGAGTATCACTCATGTATTATAAGGGATAATGTACCCCCTACTGTAAATGATAAGGATATTAGAAGTCATTGAGGGGTTCTGTGACCATATAAAGGCACAAGGCTGCAGGCTGAGTTATACAGGGAACTCTGAGTATCACTCATGTATTATAAGGGATAATGTACCCCCTACTGTAAATGATAAGGATATTAGAAGTCACTGAGGGGTTGTTCTGTGACCATATAAAGGCACAAGGCTGCAGGCTGAGTTATACAGGGAACTCTGATTATCACTTATGTATTATAAGGGATAATGTACCCCCCACTGTAAATGATAAGGATATTAGAAGTCGCTGAGGGGTTGTTCTGTGACCATATAAAGGCACAAGGCTGCAGGCTGAGTTATACAGGGAACTCTGATTATCACTTATGTATTATAAGGGATAATGTACCCCCTACTGTAAATGATAAGGATATTAGAAGTCACTGAGGGGTTCTGTAACCATATAAAGGCACAAGGCTGCAGGCTGAGTTATACAGGGAACTCTGAGTATCACTCATGTATTATAAGGGATAATGTACCCCCTACTGTAAATGATAAGGATATTAGAAGTCACTGAGGGGTTCTGTGACCATATAAAGGCACAAGGCTGCAGGCTGAGTTATACAGGGAACTCTGAGTATCACTCATGTATTATAAGGCATAATGTACCCCCTACTGTAAATGATAAGGATATTAGAAGTCACTGAGGAGTTGTTCTGTGTCCATATAAAGGCACAAGGCTGCAGGCTGAGTTATACAGGGAACTCTGAGTATCACTCATGTATTATAAGGGATAATGTACCCCCTACTGTAAATGATAAGGATATTAGAAGTCACTGAGGGGTTGGTCTGTGACCATATAAAGGCACAAGGCTGCAGGCTGAGTTATACAGGGAACTCTGAGAATCACTCATGTATTATAAGGGATAATGTACCCCCTACTGTAAATGATAAGGATATTAGAAGTCACTGAGGGGTTGTTCTGTGACTACAGTATATAAAGGCACAAGGCTATAGGCTGAGTTATACAGGGAACTCTGAGAATCACTTATGTATTATAAGGGATAATGTACCCCCTACTGTAAATGATAAGGATATTAGAAGTCACTGAGGGCTTGTTCTGTGACCATATAAAGGCACAAGGCTGCAGGCTGAGTTATACAGGGAACTCTGAGTATTACCCATGTATTATAAGGGATAATGTACCCCCTACTGTAAATGATAAGGATATTAGAAGTCACTGAGGGGTTGTTCTGTGACCATATAAAGGCACAAGGCTGCAGGCTGAGTTATACAGGGAACTCTGAGTAAACAATGATTGTAAATGATCACTAAGCTCCATTTTTAAGGATGTATTTTACATGACTGTTGTGCATTATAAGTCAAATATTGATCATCAGAAGTCATTTTAAACCATCTACCCCAAAATGCATATTTTTGATCATGTCAGTGGTTCTGTTGCTTCAGCCGATAGCATTAAATATTCCATTTCAGCCTTTGCTACGGTTTTACAAGTGGTTTTATATCCGTCCTTAGACGACGACGCGAGAACAAGCTCTTGAGTTTCAGAGGCTCCGCAGCAGTGACCCCTCGGTTTGTACTGTTTAAAATAATTAGTGCGACTATATGGGGCAAGACTGGCATTAATTAAACATAAATTAGTAGGTTTTACAGCCTTTTTTTTTTATCCACAGCCCTGTCACGGCGTATTATCTAATATATAGAGTTCAGAGCAGTCAGTTCGATTTCCCCTTCTGTGAAACTGAGTGTGAAGTGTGGTAATGTTGCTAAGTGCAGAACAAAAAATCTCTTTTTTGTGTCCCACGACTGCTCCAGGCAACGTTCTTGGAAACCTCTGACTAGGAAAGGGAAAGGAGAACCTGAGATATATACACTGTGACAAGCCAGGAGGCTAATCTTCACCGGTAAACCATCCTACGAATGCCAGTCGCCTGTGGCAGTGACATTACCACATTTTGCTCAGCTTCAGAGAGGGCTATTTAACTGACGACTTCTATGAACTGAAACCTGCAACCCAAACCAGATAATAAACCCTGACAACACTGTCGGGCAAAAAAAAAAAAAAAGCTATGTTTTCATTGATTTTATCACACTGGCGAGATACAACCCTGAGCTCTGTACGTTGGAGGGTATATGCAAATGCTTTGGGGAATAAAGGAGGAAACGTATACTGATTCGGGCAGACGTTGGCCTCTCTCCGTGCATCAGTTTCCAAAGCTGACGCAGGGAATACAAAGTAGAGAGAATTGCATTTCGGTGCTTGCATGATTATGCAGGCTTTAGCTAAGGGGATCTCAACAGAAAGGCAAATTATATATTTTGTCCTGTGGTTGTGGTTTAAAGGAGAACTAAAGAAGGAGCTAGAAATTGTGTACAATATGTTTTGTGCTTCTGTACCAGCCCAAGGCAACCGCAGCCCTTTAGCAGTAAAGATCTGTGTCTCCAAAGATGCCCCATTAGCTCCCCATCTTATTTTCTGCTGATTCACTGCACATGCTCTGTGCTGCTGTCACTTATTGAGCTTAGGGACCCACTCACAATATACAGTACACATAGAATAGAAATGTCACAATATAAGGCTGATTAGTAATTAATACACATAATTAGTGATGGGTGAATTTATTCACCAGGCGCGAATTTGCGTCGAATTTGCACGATTCGCCGACAGCGAATAAATTCGCGAAACGCCCGTGAAAATTTGCGGAAAAAATTCGCCGGCGTCCAAAAAACGGGCGCCGGCATCAAAAACGGGTGCCAGCGTCAAAAACTGGCGCCGGCGTCGTTTTGCAAATTTTTCACTGTTTCGCGCGAAATTCGCAAATTTTTCGGCGAAGCAAACGGCGCAAATTCGCCCATCACTACGCATAATTACTACATGGCAGCACAGAAACCAGTGCAATTAGCATCAGAATTTAATAATCAGCAAACCTGTAGCATCAGTTTATATTACAGCCAGGGAAGCTCATTTTCTGCTGGATAATTAGTGACGAGCCCTAAGCTTAGCTTCTCAACAGCCAATCAGAGCCCACTGAGCATGTGAGTGTCACAGACACTTTCCAAGATGGTGACCCCCTGTGACAAGTTTGAAGTCCTGGATCATTGCTGCTATTGACAAGCTCAAACCTTAGCCTCGTGCAATAAGTTTAGTATGTAAACTGCATTTTTAACCATATTCATTTTAAGGATTTAGTTCTCCTTTAAAGGGGATGTAAATTTCCGAGTGCAAGTTTGCCTGATGAAAGTGAGTGCCATTCTAAGCAACTTTCCAATATACATGTGTTAAATCCTTTAAGTGGTTTGAAAGTTATTTGTAGATATAATTGCTATTAACAGCACTACGTGTGTGGCCATGTCTGTGCTCGTGCGTGCGCTTCTGGTTCTCGTGAAACAATGTAGCAATCAGTCTTGCATGTGTATTCAAAGGTCTGGGAATCAGCTGCTTCTGTTATATTGTTTCAAATTCACAGTCACCGGGGTAGAGAATAGGAAGGGACAGGGAGAGACTGCTTTCCAGTAATATTCTCATGTAACTTCACAACACCCCATTGCATTGCAATTCATATACACCGGGGGGTTGCTGAAACTTCTGCTTTCTTTCATTGGACAAAATTAGGATTTTTTTGGTTTGCATGCACTTTAAATTGTATTCTTTTTGGTTTACATGCCCTTTAAATTGTATCTTATTGTGTGTGTATTTTTATTTATAGATATAGGTGGTAGCTAATAGAGAGAGAGAGAGAGAGAGAGAGAGAGAGAGAGAGAGAGAGAGAGAGAGAGAGAGAGAGAGAGAGAGAGAGGCTCTTATTTACAAATATTGATTCTGAAAAGAAAGTGTAAGACTATGGTAAAATGGAACTACCTGGGCTCCTGAAATCTATATCGTACTAAATATTGCCCCTGATTAGACAATTAGGGGTTATTTATTAAGGTTCAGTTGTGTGTTCAAGTTCAGAGGTCATGTTTTTGGTCAAATCTCATATTTTCGATTAAAAAAAAAACACTCAAATTTTTGATTTTTTTATTAAAACTTTTTTGAGATTTATTATAGCCCAACCCTTGGAAAAAGCTTGAATCCAAAAATACACCATCTAAAATCAGTCAAGGTCATGTAGGAGGCAATGGCAGAGGTCCCTTAAACCATTTGAAGATGTTAGCCTACAAGATGAGGATTTTGCCTGAAAACCACGAAAAACTCGATCAATTAGAGTTTTTGTGTTTCGCAACACAATTTTGCTGAATCAAGTTTTTTCGATTCGAGTTTTTTTTTCTTAACTAAGATACCATTTAATTAGAGGTATAAAAGACTCTAACATTCGACCTTTGATATCCAGTGAAACCTCGATTTTAAGTACCCTGATTTGAAGTTGTCCCGCATTTGAGGTTCCACCAAGTTATAATGCATTTCAATGTGTGCATTGCTCTGATTTTAAGTAATGCTTTCCCGAATTTTACAAAAAAATTTGTCCTGATGTTCCCAAAAATTGCTGTTTGTCCTCTGTCAATGTTATTATTTGTGAAATAAAGAGGTTTAAAATACTAAGCAGATGTATATTGTGCCAGGGTTCTGCCTGTAAATGGTCAATTGCAATGAGTGTGTCCCTTATACAGTCCTGCACCAATCACTTATTGCTTTACGTTGTGTATGTGACTGACAGAGAGTCTTGCACTTGCCCCCCATAGTGTAACATTAACCCTGCAATGTTTAACCCTTGTTATTAACACACTAAATATTGTATCTCAAAGTAAAACTCACTCCTGTGATTATATACTTTTAGTACTTGAAGAAAAAGTGACTTTAACACATTTCCATGATTTTACATTTTCCCGGATTTTACATAATTTTTTCTTGGTGCCCTGAAAAACGTAAAATGGGGGTTCTACTGTACTTATTGGCAACACTGTGAGCAGAGCATTCACCACTATAGAACACTTAGAGGCACATTTACCTAGGTTCGAATATCAAGGGTTAATTAACCCTCGATATTCGACCGTCAAAGTAAAATCCTTCGACTTCGAATATCAAAGTCGAAGGATTTACCGCTATTCGTTTGTTCGAACAATCATAGGAAAAATCGAATGATTCAAAGGATTTTAATTCATCAATTGAGCGATTTTCCTTTGATCAAAAAAACCTTGGAAAGCCCATGGGGACCTTCCCCATAGGCTAACATTGATGTTCGGTAGGTTTTAGTTGGCGAAGTAGGGGGTTGAAGTTTTTTTAAAGAGACAGTACTTTGACTATCGAATGGTCGAATAGTCAAACGATTTTTAGTTCGAATCGTTTGATTCAAAGTCAAAGTCGTAGTCGAAGTAGCCAATTCGATGGTCGAAGTAGCCAAAAAAAACGTTCGAAATTCAAAGTATTTTTTATTCACTCGAGCTAAGTAAATGTGTCCCTTAGAGAGGAACAAGTTTAATTACATAGAATTATCTTCCCTTCTCTTGGAACTTCTCTTTGAGTGGAACCCAGGAAGAAACTTCTAGCTTGTAAGGTCTATACTCTTTCAACAACAATGCCACCTGGAATCTAGACCCTCAATTACTCCTCAGTGGATCCAGAACTGCTCAGATAAGTAGCCCTGAGCTTAACTATCTCTCCTAGGGGCAAATTCACTAAGGCGCGAAACGCCGAACGCTAGCGTTAATTCGCTAGCGTTTGGCATTTTCGCTACTGCGCAAATTCACTAACGAACGCTGGCGTAGTTTCACTAGTGTTACTTCGCAACCTTACGCCAGGCGAATCTTCGCTAGCGACGAAACTACACAAATTCACTAACTTGCGCAGTGTAGTGAACGCTACCTTTTACGCTAGACTTCCTTCGCCACCTCAGACCTGGCGAAGCGCAATAGAGTAGATAGGGATTGTTTAAAAAAAAGTCAAAATTTTTTCTAAGTCCCAAAAAACGCTGGCGTGTTTTCTACATGATGGCTGATAGGCTGCAAAAGATCGAAAAATTTTTGGGGCTCTCCTTCCTCCCCCCTACATTTCCTGACTCATGGCAACTTACCTAGACAGTGGGCACATGTGTAGGGCAAAATAAAATTTTTCTTTGCAGATTTGAAGGTTTTCTAGGCATTTGTAGTGCAGATATGTGTTCCTCCATTGAAATTTGAATTTTGCGCCGTATGCAAATTAGCCTTCGCTAGCGCAACTTCGCTTTATATATCGAAACAACGCTAGCGCAACTCCGCAACCTTACGCTACCCCTGTGCGCAACTTTGCATTTTAGTGAATTTGCGAAGCGCTGGCGAAACTACGCCTGGCAAAGTGCGGCGAAGTGCGGCGAAGTTGCGCCTGGCGCAACTTCGCATCTTAGTGAATTTGCCCCTTAGAGAGACCTATAACAGGAAATAGCTCAACACTCACTAGATCCTGCACTGGACTGGGTTTCCTCTATTGACTACCATCCTCTTCTCAGGGAATTTCAGGCAAAAAAACCCCTGGAACCACATGGCTTCCAAATATATATTTTTTGACACTGCTACCTTGTGGATAAACTGGGAAACTCTAAAGGTCACGAGTTGACCCAGGAAGAGAAGCACTTCTCCCCTTAGTGACCAAACATTAGAGCACTGCACAATAAAAGGGGGAACTATTTCCCAGTGCCCTACAAAAGTATGATAGAAAAGAGCTAAAATCACTGAGCTCTTCTAAAATAAATGCTGGGATAGGGATGTGTCCCCATAGGTCTAAAGGTAGTGGTTGTGGTCCATGCTCCCTGGTCTATATAAGAAAAGGTGCAAATTAGTGATGGACGAATTTGCGCCGTTTCGCTTTGCCCGAAAAATTCACGTATTTCGTGCGAAATTCGCGAAACGCCGAAAAAAATTTGACGCCGGCGAATTTTCGAGAATTTATTCGCTGGCGGCGAATCGCGCAAATTCGCCGCGAATTTGCGCCTGGCGAATAAATTCGCCCGTCACTAGTGCAAATAGGTTTGTCTCTTTGGACTCCACCTGGTGCAGTAGTTGGATGCAGCAATAGAACCTAAGGCAGGAGACTTAACTTGTGGTGGAGAAAAATGGAGAAGTGGAGATAACCATAAGGTAACAAAACTGAATATAATGAGCGTTAAAGTTTTAGTCTGGAGACCCTTCCTCCACTACTTCTGTAGGGGCCTAGCTAAGGCCAGTAGTCACAAATAGTAGATACCGCAAGTATTCACAGAACTAGAATTTATTTGAGAATGATTCTGAGTGGGGATCGTATTATTTCCAGGATACTGCATTACCTTGTGATTCTTTTTGTTGAAGTCTCTTGCACCTACTGACGCAACAGCTATGAAAATCCTTGGCTCTAGTGTTCCTGACATCAACAAGTGCACTTGCCTATGGTTCATCAGATTAAACAGACTCAATGCCGCTTAAAGCAAATTGTTTCAATATTTGCAACATTTTTATCCATAGTAGCACACTTATCCACTATTTCAGCAGAGTTCTGGCCAATCCTCACTCTGAGGAAGCCACCCAAATATTATGCATGTCTGCATCCTTAAACTTCACTTTTAAACCAACAGTTACCAGTATCTACTGCCTGGAACCAATCTTCATTTCTCAATAGGAAGAAAACACAGCCATACACGATAATTGTTTATTTGGTACATTTGTTTTGGGCAAACAATGCTTAATTATATCTACTTACCATGGAAATTGTAGGATTAGTCGGTTAGCAGTTTAGAAATATTCATACGTCATGACGGCCAGGGTATGATGCATTGGTATATGTGAAAAAGAGCCGCAGTTCTGTACCCATTCTCTATTGGGAATTGCCCCACTAGTCATAAAATCCACCAATGGCTAAGGAAGTCCTATCCCAAGTAACCTATGACGATGGCAGGGTCAGACTGGGCTAGTGGGAAAAAACTTGGTGGGCTCTGTTGACCCTCTCCCCACAATCCAGATGCAATCTCCCCTGCTGCCTACTTGTGATAATTAAAAGTAAATATAAGGTGCACACAGTGTGGAGAGGCTGGTGGTGGATGAGTGGGCGAGTAGCAGTAGCCCTAGAAGGAGTGTGGATCCCTGGGTTAGCAGACCTGGTGGGCCTTGCATGCCCCTGTCTGACCCTGGACCCTAGTGGGATAACATTCCCTAATGGCCCAGGATGGTTATGACCATTTCCTGGGGGTGTGGCAGAGAGCGGTAGGGTTGTGACATTTTTGGGGAGGACTTGTGAGGACTTTAAAGACTGGTTGGGCCAGAACAGGACTGTGGCACTTGGATTACGTGAGTCAGCAGGGATTCTCTGGCAAAATGACTATTTGTAGTTGTCTGAAAGTTTACCTTTATCCATGCTTTCATTCTATTTGAGCTTATTATGGGCTCGCCGTATGTACGGTTTGAAAAGATCTCCCCCCCTCCCCTCCCGTACACCTACACAAAGTTAATATCCCAGCTGTTATTTGACAGGTTGGAACATTACAGTTTTCTTTTTTTTGGTGGAAATGGAATTTGTTTTGCAAGGAAGGAATGGTATTGGCAGGGTCATGTAATAAGGTAGATTGCTTGCAGCAATACTCGTTAGTAAAGTAGATGTAAACTGGCATCACTGTGGATTTGATAGTGTTAAGATACACCTTGTGATGATACCTTTAGTTTTCCAGTTCCTGTTTCCAGTGGAAACCTCAGTGAATAGTAATAAGCTGAGTCCTTTCTCTTACTTTTCATTCCCATTGAGGCAGAGTATAACTTGGGAGAGATACCGCTAATCGAATAATCCTGTGATGGAGCTCAGTGCTGATCTTCTAGTTGGTGTGTCTGCCTTACACTCCTATATTGTTCTATAATACACAAAAGCCATGAATATCCTGTAAATTATATCCTTATAAACGGTGAGTTCTGATGTCATCAGTTATAAACGGTGAGTTCTGATGTCATTTCTGTCACATGACTCATTGAAATTTGTGTATTATAATAAATAAAGTACCCCCAGTTGTAAAATATGAGGATATTAGAAGTTACCTCGGAGTTCCATGACCTGTATAAAAACACTCGGCCTTCGGCCTCGTGTTTTTATATGGTCATGAAACTCCTCGGTAACTTATAATATCCCTATATTTTACAAAAGAGGGTACTTTATTCACTATATAACAGTTCTATCACTTTCTAAATACCCTGTCTCTTGGGTTGCCACCTGGCCAGTAAAATACCAGCCAAGGCAGGGACCAGGGCATTGTTGTTTCACCCCCGACCTGCCTCAGATCTGCCAGCAAAGCCCCTTTCTCTTCCCCGAATCCCTGCTGACTCACGTAATCCAAGTGCCACAGTCCTGTTCTGGCCCAACCAGTCTTTAAAGTCCTCACAAGTCCTCCCCAAAAATGTCACAACCCTACCGCTCTCTGCCACACCCCCAGGAAATGGTCATAACCATCCTGGGCCATTAGGGAATGTTATCCCACTAGGGTCCAGGGTCAGACAGGGGCATGCAAGGCCCACCAGGTCTGCTAACCCAGGGATCCACACTCCTTCTAGGGCTACTGCTACTCGCCCACTCATCCACCACCAGCCTCTCCACACTGTGTGCACCTTATATTTACTTTTAATTATCACAAGTAGGCAGCAGGGGAGATTGCATCTGGATTGTGGGGAGAGGGTCAACAGAGCCCACCAAGTTTTTTCCCACTAGCCCAGTCTGACCCTGCCATCGTCATAGGTTACTTGGGATAGGACTTCCTTAGCCATTGGTGGATTTTATGACTAGTGGGGCAATTCCCAATAGAGAATGGGTACAGAACTGCGGCTCTTTTTCACATATACCAATGCATCATACCCTGGCCGTCATGACGTATGAATATTTCTAAACTGCTAACCGACTAATCCTACAATTTCCATGGTAAGTAGATATAATTAAGCATTGTTTGCCCAAAACAAATGTACCAAATAAACAATTATCGTGTATGGCTGTGTTTTCTTCCTATTGAGAAATGAAGATTGGTTCCAGGCAGTAGATACTGGTAACTGTTGGTTTAAAAGTGAAGTTTAAGGATGCAGACATGCATAATATTTGGGTGGCTTCCTCAGAGTGAGGATTGGCCAGGACTCTGCTGAAATAGTGGATAAGTGTGCTACTATGGATAAAAATGTTGCAAATATTGAAACAATTTGCTTTAAGCGGCATTGAGTCTGTTTAATCTGATGAACCATAGGCAAGTGCACTTGTTGATGTCAGGAACACTAGAGCCAAGGATTTTCATAGCTGTTGCGTCAGTAGGTGCAAGAGACTTCAACAAAAAGAATCACAAGGTAATGCAGTATCCTGGAAATAATACGATCCCCACTCAGAATCATTCTCAAATAAATTCTAGTTCTGTGAATACTTGCGGTATCTACTATTTGTGACTACTGGCCTTAGCTAGGCCCCTACAGAAGTAGTGGAGGAAGGGTCTCCAGGCTAAAACTTTAACGCTCATTATATTCAGTTTTGTTACCTTATGGTTATCTCCACTTCTCCATTTTTCTCCACCACAAGTTAAGTCTCCTGCCTTAGGTTCTATTGCTGCATCCAACTACTGCACCAGGTGGAGTCCAAAGAGACAAACCTATTTGCACTAGTGATGGGCGAATTTATTCGCCAGGCGCAAATTCACGGCGAATTTGCGCGATTCGCCGCCAGCGAATAAATTCTCGAAAATTCGCCGGCGTCAAATTTTTTTCGGCGTTTCGCGAATTTCGCACGAAATATGTGAATTTTTCGGCGAAGCGAAACGGCGCAAATTCGCCCATCACTAATTTGCACCTTTTCTTATATAGACCAGGGAGCATGGACCACAACCACTACCTTTAGACCTATGGGGACACATCCCTATCCCAGCATTTATTTTAGAAGAGCTCAGTGATTTTAGCTCTTTTCTATCATACTTTTGTAGGGCACTGGGAAATAGTTCCCCCTTTTATTGTGCAGTGCTCTAATGTTTGGTCACTAAGGGGAGAAGTGCTTCTCTTCCTGGGTCAACTCGTGACCTTTAGAGTTTCCCAGTTTATCCACAAGGTAGCAGTGTCAAAAAATATATATTTGGAAGCCATGTGGTTCCAGGGGTTTTTTTGCCTGAAATTCCCTGAGAAGAGGATGGTAGTCTATAGAGGAAACCCAGTCCAGTGCAGGATCTAGTGAGTGTTGAGCTATTTCCTGTTATAGGTCTCTCTAAGGGGCAAATTCACTAAGATGCGAAGTTGCGCCAGGCGCAACTTCGCCGCACTTCGCCGCACTTCGCCGCACTTTGCCAGGCGTAGTTTCGCCAGCGCTTCGCAAATTCACTAAAATGCAAAGTTGCGCACAGGGGTAGCGTAAGGTTGCGGAGTTGCGCTAGCGTTGTTTCGCTATATAAAGCGAAGTTGCGCTAGCGAAGGCTAATTTGCATACGGCGCAAAATTCAAATTTCAATGGAGGAACACATATCTGCACTACAAATGCCTAGAAAACCTTCAAATCTGCAAAGAAAAATTTTATTTTGCCTTACACATGTGCCCACTGTCTAGGTAAGTTGCCATGAGTCAGGAAATGTAGGGGGGAGGAAGGAGAGCCCCAAAAATTTTTCGATCTTTTGCAGCCTATCAGCCATCATGTAGAAAACACGCCAGCGTTTTTTGGGACTTAGAAAAAATTTTGACTTTTTTTTAAACAATCCCTATCTACTCTATTGCACTTCGCCAGGTCTGAGGTGGCGAAGGAAGTCTAGCGTAAAAGGTAGCGTTCACTACACTGCGCAAGTTAGTGAATTTGCGTAGTTTCGTCGCTAGCGAAGATTCGCCTGGCGTAAGGTTGCGAAGTAACACTAGTGAAACTACGCCAGCGTTCGTTAGTGAATTTGCGCAGTAGCGAAAATGCCAAACGCTAGCGAATTAACGCTAGCGTTCGGCGTTTCGCGCCTTAGTGAATTTGCCCCTAGGAGAGATAGTTAAGCTCAGGGCTACTTATCTGAGCAGTTCTGGATCCACCGAGGAGTAATTGAGGGTCTAGATTCCAGGTGGTATTGTTGTTGAAAGAGTATAGACCTTACATGCTAGAAGTTTCTTCCTGGGTTCCACTCAAAGAGAAGTTCCAAGAGAAGGGAAGATAATTCTATGTAATTAAACTTGTTCCTCTCTAAGGGACACATTTACTTAGCTTGAGTGAATAAAAAATACTTTGAATTTCGAACGTTTTTTTTTGGCTACTTCGACCATCGAATTGGCTACTTCGACTACGACTTTGACTTCGAATCAAACGATTCGAACTAAAAATCGTTTGACTATTCGACCATTCGATAGTCAAAGTACTGTCTCTTTAAAAAAACTTCAACCCCCTACTTCGCCAACTAAAACCTACCGAACATCAATGTTAGCCTATGGGGAAGGTCCCCATGGGCTTTCCAAGGTTTTTTTGATCAAAGGAAAATCGCTCAATTGATGAATTAAAATCCTTTGAATCATTCGATTTTTCCTATGATTGTTCGAACAAACGAATAGCGGTAAATCCTTCGACTTTGATATTCGAAGTCGAAGGATTTTACTTTGACGGTCGAATATCGAGGGTTAATTAACCCTTGATATTCGAACCTAGGTAAATGTGCCTCTAAGTGTTCTATAGTGGTGAATGCTCTGCTCACAGTGCTGCCAATAAGTACAGTAGAACCCCCATTTTACGTTTTTCAGGGCACCAAGAAAAAATTATGTAAAATCCGGGAAAATGTAAAATCATGGAAATGTGTTAAAGTCACTTTTTCTTCAAGTAAAAAGGACTCAGCTTATTACTATTCACTGAGGTTTCCACTGGAAACAGGAACTGGACCACTAAAGGTATCATCACAAGGTGTATCTTAACACTATCAAATCCACAGTGATGCCAGTTTACATCTACTTTACTAACGAGTATTGCTGCAAGCAATCTACCTTATTACATGACCCTGCCAATACCATTCCTGCCTTGCAAAACAAATTCCATTTCCACCAAAAAAAAGAAAACTGTAATGCTCCAACCTGTCAAATAACAGCTGGGATATTAACTTTGTGTAGGTGTACGGGAGGGGAGGGGGGGAGATCTTTTCAAACCGTACATGCGGCGAGCCCATAATAAGCTCAAATAGAATGAAAGCATGGATAAAGGTAAACTTTCAGACAACTACAAATAGTCATTTTGCCAGAGATGCGCAGATTACATCAGTCGCTCTGTAAGCGTTCAAAGGGAATGGCTGCAGGCAAGGTTCGAAACCACCTGCTTATTCAAAGGCCTTTCATAGGAGATATTGATGTCATCTATAAACATCACATTTTCTTTAAACAATATAATGAATAAAGAGGTGGAATTTTTACAGTGTGCTCAGACGCTTTGGGTTCTGTGGATTCGATGCATGCTAAACAAAGAAGCAGACTAAACCCAAATATATATATGCTATAATAGTTTGGATAATTGGTTACAGGTAAAACTTTTTGACTAATGTGAAAAGTATTCGCCAGGCGCGAATTCGCGGCGAATTTGCGCGATTCGCCGTCAGTGAATAAATTCGCGAAACGCCCGCAAAAATTTGCGACAAAAATTCGCCGGCGTCAAACAAAAAATTTCTGAAAAAACGGACTCCGGCGTAAAAAACGGGAGCCGGCGTCAAAAACAAGACGCCGGCGCCGTTTTGGGAATTTTTCGCCGTTTCGCGAATTTCGTGCGGAATTCGCAAATTTTTGGGCGAATCGAAACGGCGCAAATTCGCCCATCACTGTATATATATATATATAGTGTCCCCTTTTAGAAACTCTTACTCCTATGTCACAAAGGGAGAGTAGCAGCTACTACATGTAACTCACTAGAAAGACGTGTATTTGTTCCTTGTGGGATATCATAGACTCATTATACCATTGTTACTCACTATGATGTTGATAATGCAATAAGTAGTATTCCTAAAACATTTTCTATATGGATACCTGTGTAATAAGCTTGATAAATGAATGACCTTCTTTCATTGCTGCATGGTCAATACCTTGTATTTAATAACCATAGTTCACATGTAACATGAGCTTGCTATTTCATGCCCCCTCAGTACTCCAATTAGGTGTAGTTTATAGAAGGTAGATATATATACCATGTGGGGATAGATTTACTAAGCGTTGGAAGGGTGTTTAGAAACATGGGGATGGGTATTGCTTTAATTCTAAAATTCTAAAGTTTGAGGCTTAAAGTGAAGTAAAATTTGGAGGTGATCATTTTAGATGGATGTTGCACTAAATGGCTCCCTAGTAGTGTTAGCCCCCCACCAACATGACAACAAATTGGATTATTAACTCTCATTAGAGCACAGAAGCAACTGTCTTCCACCAGCAACCTAATGGAACTCAACTTCGTTTTTAACTCCTTTATCTATAAATTAGCAGTGGCATCACTCAGTCAACAGCTACTTAGTCACCTGAGTGATCTACATATGTATCTTCATTAGTAAGCTGTATGTAGCAGGCCCCAACTACCTCCACCCTCAACATGTGGCCTCTGCACCCTACTCATCTGGTTAGTTAATGTTGACTCACTGTTCAGGTGAAACTAACCAACTTCAAATTATTTGAGTGTTTCCCTTTAACAAAGAGTTATCTTCCAATAGTCATGGTGTCCATCTATTCCCACTCCTTATTGATGGATCCCTCTACCGCTTGCAGTCAACAAGGAGCAAGGGCTCCAAACAACAGAACTCAGTACAATTGCACCATAAGTCCAGTGGTCAATTGGGATTCCAAGTTATGGTGAAAATTAACTTGAAGTTCTGTTTTTAGAGCACTTGCTCTAAAAACAGACTCAGGTACACATTACTCCCTTTACTGTAGCTCTATTAGAGTATGGTCCCATTCCTGCGCAGTCTGGAGAGCTGTGGCTTGAGGGGTATATCGGTTCCCAGATGCCAGACATTGACATCCCTCGCCTACGCGGACGATTGGACATTTGTGGTATCCAGTTGAAAGGACAGGAGGCTGCTTAACGAAGCCATTGAAAGTTACTCTGAGGCCTCTGGGTCAATGATTAACCATGACAAGTCAGAAGCTTTTTCGACATTGAAAGGTGAGCCTGATTTCCAGCTCTCCGTATTTTCAACTGCCCCATCCTACATAAAGATCCTGGGGATAAAGTTTGGGAGGGTAGACAATTGCAGGCTAAATTGGGATGAGAAACTGGATGGCGGAACAGCAAAGGTCCAGCGATGGAAGGGATGAAGGCTGGCCTACAGGGAAAGGGTGAAGCTTATCAAGGCCTACCTGAACTTGCCATCTTGTTACATGGTATATCAAAACTGTTGTATTGTTATATATTGTCTCCTGCGCTCTGATACTGCTCTCCTTTTATCCTCAGAGTGATGCCAGAGATATTTCACAGCACAGAGTACAAGGAGAGATATGTCCTGCAAATACCTTCTTTTGTTACTCATGCCTTTCTGGAAGAGGGTGGGGGAGTTTGGATATTGTTTTTGTGCAGGGGTGGTATAAAGGTCATATGGACAAAAACAAGACTTTGCAAGTTTGGCCTTGTGAATTGGTGGTTTGGTGGAGGGTTTTTGGACTGTTGCCTAAAGACGGAGGGATGAACTCTGCGGACAGGAGGTGTAAGTGTATTTTTATAATAAAAATCTCTATTAGAGTATGGTGCAAGATTTTCTTTCTTAGTAATTCTGGAAAGAGTCTTTGAGAATATAACCCTTAGAGCTATGGTCCAAAAGGTTCCAATGTAGCAACTTATGTATAGTAACCTAAAGCAGCAGATAATATTTACTTGTCTACAGTTTGAGGCAAATATGTACAGGTATGGGACCTGTTAGCCAGAATACCTGAGGGTTGGGTCAGAATAGCCTGAGGGACCTGGGGTTATCAGGAAAGAGATCTTTCCGTAATTTGGATCCTCATACCTTGTCTACTAGAAAATGATGTAAACATTAAATAAATCCAATAGGCTGGTTTTGATTCCAATTTGGATTAATTATATCTCAGTTGGGATGAAGCATAAGGTACCATTTGTTATTACACAGAAATCATTTTTAAAAATGTGGATTAAGTGGAAAAAATGGAGTCTATAGGAGACAGCCTTTACATAATTCAGAGCTTTCTGAAAAATGGTTTACAGATAACAAATCCCATAATTGTAATTTTTTCACTATGGGGCTCACCTGTTATTTAATTGCCCTCATCCCTTAAATTTGGCCCCTAGTCCAATACCCATCATGGGCCCCAGTTATTTTTCACAGGAAATAAATAGTGAAGGGCCATTTGCTTCGCCGAAAAATTCGCAAAATTCGCGAAACGGCGAAAAATTAGCGAAACGACACCGGTGTCTCGTTTTTGACGCCGACGCCCATTTTTTTTACGCCGGCAAATTTTTGCGAGCGTTTCGCGAATTTATTCGCTGGCGGCGAATCGCGCAAATTTCACCCATCACTAGAAATAAATCAGAGAGGAATATAACCCTTCTACACCTGACTCTGGGATCCCTTCTCTCTCTTCCTTGTACTCAGAGCATCGTGATAGTGGAGAAACTTACAGGAAACTGGGTTATGACAAAAGGGGCCCTACCAGTAACGTAACTAGAGGGGGGCGGGCCCTGGCGCGGGACGTGCAGCCGGGCCCCTGCCCCACCTCCGTACGCCCAGAAACACTGAAGAAATCAGTGGTGTGCGAGCTGCCTGGGGCCCTGAGGGGGTGCGGGCCCTGGAACAATCGCACCCCTGCTCCCCCGGTAGTTACGCCACTGGGCCCTACTCTGTATTGATTTATTAGGGGCCTTTTATTGCAAACTCCTCCGGGACAGGACTAATTTGAATAATGTATAAACCCTGTAAAGTGGAATTTCTCTGTGCTATATACCTAAAGGATAACACAGGTATCAAATCTGTTATCCAGGAAAACCGCTATCCAGAAAGTGCCGTATAGTGATGGGCGAATTTATTCGCCAGGCGCGAATTTGCGCGTTTCGCCGCCAGCGAATAAATTCGCGAAACGCCCGCGAAAATTCGCTCCAAAAACGGACGCCGGCACCAAAAAACGGGCGCCGGCGTCGAAAAAACAGGCGCCGGCATCAAAAACGAGACGCCGGCGCCGTTTCGCGAATTTTTCGGCGAAGCGAAACGGCGCAAATTCGCCCATCACTAGTGCCGTATTATGGAAAAAACATTTCCCATAGACTCAATTTTATCCAAAAAATCCGAATTTTTTAAAATAATTTCCTTTTTCTCTATAATAATAAAACAGTACAGGTATGGGAAACTTTATCCGGAAACCCGTTATTCCGAATTATGGAAAGGTTGTCTCCCATAGACTCCATTATAATCAAATAATCCAAATGTTAAAAAAGATTTCCTTTTTCTCCGTCATAATAAAACAGTAGCTAAAAATATAAAACAACTACAATATAATTGATCCTTATTGGAAGCAAAACCAGCCGAATGGTTTATTTAATGTTTACATGATTTTCTAGTAGACTTAAGGTATGAAGATCCAAAGTACAGAAAGATCCATTATCTGGGAAACCCCAGAATTCTGTATAACAGGTCCCATACCTGCACCTTGTACTTGATCCAAACCAGGATAAAATGAATCCTTATTGGATGCAAAACCAATTTATTGGGTTTATTTAAGATCCAAATTATGGAAAGATCCAGAAAAGCCTAGGTCCAGAGCATTCTGGAGAACAGGTCCCATAATTGTCATAATAAAAGGTGACCTTGACACTGGTTATGCTTTTCTCTTCTATTTCTGGACCTATCGTCCACCTTGTTGGATAATCAAATGTATTTTTTCAGCCATACTTTGCTCTCCACATGGGTCCAGGGCAATCCTCTATATAATCCCTTATGTCTTTCTTCTTCTTCTTTTTTCGGGTGCTGTGGGTGGGCATGACTATCTCTCAGTTATATACAATCTGTTTTGTGTGTAGTTGTATCTGCCCATTGCTCTTGTTTTCCTAAATAACATCTTTTTCCTCCCCAAATATTTTTTCTATGTAAAGGCATAACTTACAGAATGTATTTCCAATTAAATAAGGTCTTCCATTGATCATAGATTGTTGTGTCTTTCTGTATGTGTAGTTGCCACACAACTTCATTGCTTGAGCTATACTATATTGCTAGCAGTTATCCCATCATAGTCACAGCTTATAAAATAATATCCAACAATACAGTGCCCATATGTTTGCAAGACAATAGAAGTATGTGGCAAGCAGTCAGTTGAATAAGGGGCATGTACTGCTGCAGAATCCTGAAAGACTGTGCAGCTTCAAAAAGAAGCTGAGTTCAAAAGAAAGTGTCTCTGGGAAAGATGAGAATACAGAATACCGCTGGGGCGAGGAACTGACCACCCCAACTGACAGGACGGATTGCAAAGTGCTTGTCATTCAGCTTTATGGGAACCTCACAGAAATAGGGAGAAAATAAGTCATGAAAGACAGGACTAACAATCTGGTTTTTACTTGAAGTGTTGTTTGGTCTTTTTGTTTTTTTAAGAAACAAAATTTATTCGAAAAAATGTACTTTGCAGAAACAGGAAAACAAAGACATTTATGACTAATAAGGGACCTTATGGCGTGCAGGTCTGCAAATTTAGAAGTCAGAACTCAAATTAGATCAGGTATTTTTTCTAATGGACGTTGGTCAAGGGTACAAATGATATGCGGCCTCATGAGGCAAGTGCCGTCATGCTAAAATGGACACAAAGGGGTGCAATATTGACCCTAGTCATTGTGCTGATTGTCACTACAATCTGAGGAATCATTCGCAAGTGTGACTATTCCCACAGTGGGCTGCGTCATGAGCCGCAACAGTCTTGGGCCAGAAGAACCGAACACTAAGGTCATTTTAATGCCGCCCTTGGAAGTCACATAATCCACACCCAAAACATGTGGAAATACAAAACTGCTTTTGAGTTGACTGAATCGCAATTGAGTGGACCACAGCTCTGTGTGCGGCTGCAATGGAGCTGGAATTCTGGCAATGAATGCATCACTGTGGGGGAAAAACATTGCAATTTGCATCCAAATATTTCCCTTTGCATACTACATTGTGACCATAAATGAGCCTTAGGGTCAGGGCACATGCTCAGATTCGGGGATATTAGTCGCCCTGCAACAAATCTCCTCTTCTTCGGGGCAACTAATCTCCCTGAACTGCTTCCCCTGCTTTCCTGCCAGCTATAATATAAATCGATGGCGGGACGGCACTCGGAAGTCTATCTGAAGTCGCCCAAACTTTCCTTGTGAGGCAACTTCGGGCGACTTCGGAAAGCGCTCCAAGTGCCATCCCGCCGTCGATTTACATTCTAGCCAGCGGGAGGCAGTTTTGTCGCAGGCAACTAATCTCACCAAATCTGAGCGTGTGCCCTGACCCTTAAAGGAGAACCAAACCCTTTATATTAAAATCCCCTACCCTACATAGACCCCCCTCCCTCCCCCTTTTCTTCTCTTCGGTAAACTACGGGTCTTCTTCTGTCGCTTCATATTTTTCGTCAGTTTTGGCGCATGCGCAGTTGTCAAAAACTAGGAGACTGCTCCAACTGCGCATGAGCCGATATGGCGCTTACTTCACAAAGATTACCTAAGAGAAGAAGATCTCGCTCGTGAACTCTGATGTGCTGAATCTACAACGAGGGGTAAGTAAAGAGTTAGGGGCATTTACCAATAGTAACACCTATGCTGGGGGGGGTTATGTAGGGTAGGGGGGTAGGGGATTTCAATATAAAGGGTTTGGTTCTCTTTTAAGCAGCCATACAGGGCCAATAAAAATGCAGACAGACCAAGTCAGCAGCTTATTGGCCAGTGTATGGGCCCCTCCAATAGGCACGTTTATAAATCCTGTTGGATCAAGGACGACATAAGTTTGTGGTCCACCAACCATCTGCATTCCCAGCCTTGTGATCCGATTGTTGGCCCCTAGGACCAACAATCAGATGGCCCACTCAAGGGTTTGTGTAATGGTAATGGTATTGAATTTTTTAGTAGACTTAACGTATGAAGATCCAAATTATGGAAAGATCCATTATCCAGAAAAGCCTAGGTCCCAAGCATTCTGGATAATGGGTCCAATACCTGTACATGTTTACATCAAACTGTACACCAGTAAATATCTGCTGGTATAGGTTACTATACATAAGTTGCTACATTTTAATCTTTTGGACCATAGCTCTAAGGGTTATATTCTCAAAGACTCTTTCCAGAATTACTAACCAAACTGTAGAGGAAACTATACCATACTCTAATAGAGCTAAAGGGAGCGTTCTGAGCATTCTGAGTAACAGGTCCCATATCTGTACTACAGTAGACAATTATTTTCAAACATTGCAGACTATTAGCTTGGCTCATTCCAATGGAAACCTAGAGGTGCCTCTCTATTGGTATCTTTTGGTGTAGTATGTAGATAGAAGTTCCTTGGGTATGGGACAACTATTTAATGATATCATTGAGGTATGGACATAGAAGTACAGGTATGGGACCTGTTATCCAGAACCTGGGGTTTTCCGAATATTGGATCTTTCCGTAATTTGGATCTTTATACCTTGTCTACTAAAAAAACCATGTAAAGATTAAATCAACCCAATAGGCTAGTTTAATTATAACTAGTGATGTGCGAATAAATGTGCCTGGCACAAATTCACAACGAATTTCTGCGTTTCTCCGCCGGTGAATAAATTCGCAAATCTCCCATGAAAATTCACCAGTGAAAATTCGCCGGTGTCAATTTCCTTTTTTTTTTATCGTGAAAACTTTCGAATTGCTTGATTTTTCCATGAAAACGTTCGAATTGCTCTATTTTTAGTGAAAACGTTCGAATTGCTCGATTTAAGTGAAACGTTCGAATTGCTCGATTTTAGTGAAACATTAGAATTGCTAGATTTTCACGTGAAAACTTTCGAATCTGCTCGATTTGTCTCATGAAAATGTTCGAATTGCTCGTTTTTTTTCGCGAAAACATTCGAATTTCACGATTTTTCCGTGAACTTTTCGATTTCATGATTTTTCGCGAATACATCACTAATTATATCTTAGTTGGGATCTATTACAAGATACTGTTTTATTATTACACAGAAAAAGGAAATCATTTTTAAAGATGAGGATTATTTGATTATAATACACAAAAGCCATGAATATCTTGTAAATTATATCCTTATAAACGGTGAGTTCTGATGTCATCAGTTATAAACGGTGAGTTCTGATGTCATTTCTGTCACATGACTCACTGAAACTTGTGTATTATAATAAATAAAGTACCCCCAGTTGTAAAATATGAGGATATTAGAAGTTACCTTGGAGTTCCATGACCTGTATAAAAACACTCGGCCTTCGGCCTCGTACTTTTATATGGTCATGAAACTCCTCGGTAACTTATAATATCCTTATATTTTACAAGAGGGGGTACTTTATTCACTATATAATGGAGTGTATGGGAGCCTTTCCATCATTCGGAACTTTCTGGATAACGGGTTTCCGGATAACGGATCCCATAGCTGTACAGTATATGATGTAGTATGTAGGTGGAAATGCCTTTGCTATGGTGGCATCTCTTTGTCTAATGATACCATTGAGTAGTGATGGTAACAACCTTCACCAACAGACATAATGATAATTCAATTTCTTGGGAAGTGCATTGTGCATCATCTCTGTGATGGCAATTACATAATAAACAGAATAGACTCCCTTACAAATTCTATATTTTATTTTTTTTCTCCTTGGTTTCCTAAAACTCAGCAAGTTTTTTTTTTATTATTATTATTATTTACATGCATCTACCACACGCCGGATCACAAATCCTCTTTTCCTTTAGCCCGGAAAGCGTTAAATAAGTAATAAGACACGGAACCTCGGCAGCTGATGCATAATTCAAATTTGACATCTTACATAAAGAAAAATCAAACATTAGTTGACAACACAAAGGAGCAGAAAAAACACAGGCGTTCACAAAATGGTTTCCAAACCATCAAGTGTCTTAAAGGAAGCTGTTCAGAGTTGTCTCGTGCATCTCCATCTCATAAATATGGAACAGTAAATACGCTATAAAGGAAAAGCCTTTGTGAAATGTATTTCCAGTTTAAGGTAATGAGAAACCTAATGTATGTCTGCTTGCCGTTAATATTCTGAATTTCCTGTCTGGAAAAGATCCTCGACATGATTCTTTGTGTCGGTAGAACTCTTTGCCTTTGTTAAAAATAACTTTCCCCTCGTATTATTTCATAAATGGGTTTATGACTTTGGTTAAGCGAGCAGCCTACAGTGGATCCAACAAATACAGCAAAGTTTAAGATAGATAAAAAAGAAAGGTAATAAATGATTCTGCGTTCATCGTTGATTCCTTTGGTAAACTCATTTCCTCTAACCTCTGTAAGCAAATAGTTTCTCCAGGGGACATCATGTGACCTACAAGGGGTCCTCTCTACTACTTCCAGGACCATGTACTTTGACGTATCTGTACTAAATTCTGTATTTCTCCAAACAATCTTCTTTCAAACCTACGGTTTAATAAGCAAAATAGTTCTTTAATGGTCCATGGTGGCACTGGATACCCTATATATGTTTATATTTGACATACAATTATGGACTCCATTATCCGGAAACCTGTTATCTATAAAGCTCAGAATCATGGAATGGTTGCCTCCCATTTTATCCAAATAATCCACGTTTTAAAAAATGATTAAATTTTTCTCTGTAATAATAAAACAGCACCTTGTACAGGTATAAGACCTGTTATCCAGAATGCTGGGGACATGAGTTTTCCATAATTACGTCTAATAGAAAATCATATAAACATTAAATAAACCCAATAGGCTGCTTTTGCCTCCTATAAGGATTAATTATATCTTAGTTTAGTTAAAGACAAGCTACATGTATGGGACCTGTTATCCAGAATGCTCGGGACCTGGGGTCTTCCAGATATCAGATCTTTCCGTAATTTGGTTCTTCACACCTTAAGTCTACTAAAAAAAAAATCATGTAAACAGTAAATAAACCCAATAGACTGGTTTTGCTTCCAATAAGGATGAATTATATCTTAGTTGAGATCAAGTACCGTATATACTCGAGTATAAGCCGACCCGAGTATAAGCCGAGGTACCTAATTTTACCTACGAAAACTGGGAAAACTTATTGACTCTAGTATAAGCCTAGACACAACTACAGCCCTGTCTCCCAGCAGCGCACATTCTGCCAAAGCGACCCCCCCAGCGATCAACCGGACTTCTTTGCAAAGTTGATGGTGACAGAGAATTGCCAAACGGATTACTGTGTGCATTGTCCCACTGTCCCACTACCATGTGCAGAGGGTGCTGTGTGATATTGCCATCACTGTTATTCTTTCATATAACCAACAGAGGGCACTGAGTGATATTGCAGTCACTGTTAATCTTTCATATAAACAACAGAGGGCACTGTGTGATATTGCAGTCACTGTTATTCTTCCATATAACCAACAGATGGCGCTGTGTGATATTGCAGTCACTGTTATTCTTTCATATAACCAACAGAGGGCGCACTGTTATTCTTTCATATAACCAACAGAGGGTGCTGTGTGATATTGCAGTCACTGTTATTCTTTAATATAACCAACAGAGGGCGCTGTGTGATATTGCAGTCACTGTTAATCTTTCATATAACCAACAGAGGGCGCTGTGATATTGCAGTCACTGTTATTCTTTCATACAACAAACAGATGGCGCTGTGTGATATTGCAGTCACTATTATTCTTTCATACAACCAACAGATGGCGCTGTGTGATATTGCAGTCACTGTTAATCTTTCATATAACCAACAGAGGGCGCTGTGATATTGCAGTCACTGTTATTCTTTCATACAACCAACAGATGGCGCTGTGTGATATTGCAGTCACTGTTATTCTTTTATACAACCAACAGATGGCGCTGTGTGATATTGCAGTCACTGTTATTCTTTCATACAACCAACAGATGGCGCTGTGTGATATTGCAGTGACTGTTATTCTTTCATATAACCAACAGATGGCGCTGTGTGATATTGCAGTCACTGTTATTCTTTCATATAACCAACAGAGGGCGCACTGTTATTCTTTCATATAACCAACAGAGGGCATTGTGGGATATTGCAGTCTCTCCCCAAGTGTACTGTTGGTATAGGAATGATTAAAAGTGACTGCAATCTCAGCTACTCGGGTCGGGTACCGCGTGACCCGAGTATAAGCCGAGGTAGACTTTTTCAGCACATTTTGGATGCTGAAAAACTCGGCTTATACACGGGTATATACGGTACAAGATACTGTTTTATTATTACAGAGAAAGAGGAAATAATTTTAAAACATTTGGATTATTTGGATAAAATGGAGTCTATGGGGGACGGCCTCTCCGTAATTCAGAGCTTTCTGGATAACGTGTTTCCGGATAATGGATCCCATACCTGTACTTGATCCAAGATATATATGGAAGCAATACCGCCCAATTGGGTTTATTTAATGTTTACATGATTTTCTAGTAGACTTAAGATAAGAAGATCCAAATTACAGAAAGATCCATTATCCCCAGGTCTCCAGCATTCTGTCTGCATAACAGATCCCATACCTATACTTCTAGTTACAGACCAGTTTCATAATTTCAATAAATATTTTGTGGCCTCACTTTTGTGGATTCTCAATTCAAGCGAGTACTATACACACACACAGAGTGACCGCACTCTGAAGACCGGACTTTGCTTAATCTTTGTGGGTGCTTGGTCCAAAAATATATAGAGATTTGTTTGCAAAGACCCGCACACTAAAGTTATTTTCTTCAAAATTAGTGATTTTATTTAGTACATAAATCCGACGTTTCGGGCCACATTTGGGCCTTTTTCAAAGATGATCTCTCTCTCTCTCTCTCTCTCTCTCTCTCTCTCTCTCTCTCTCTCTCTCTCTGTCTCTCTCTGTCTCTCTCTCTTTCTCTCTCTCTCTATATATATATATATATATATATATATATATATATATATATATATACACAGTATATAGTAGGTATGCACCGAATCCACGATTTTGGATTGGGCCAAATACCAAACTGAATCAGAAGCCTAATCTACATATGCAAATTAGGGGTGGGAAGGGAAAACATTTTTTACTTTCTTGTTTTGTGACAAAAAGTCAGGAGATTTCCCTCATGCCCCTATTTTGCATATGCAAATTGGGATTCAGTTCGGCCGGGCAGAAGGATTCGGCTGAATCCTGCTGAAAAAGTCAGAATCCTGCTCTAATCCTGAACCTAATCCTGGATTCGGTGCATCCCTAGTATTTAGCATTCTGTCCCCACATATATAATCTTTTTACATCACATGTAAACAATGCTTGGAAGCTTCATCAATGTCCCTTATAGATCGGTTCCATCACACAGCAACCCAGTTGTGCTCTATACAGGCAAAGCTGAGACATGCAGAAAGCCTATGGGACCACTATGACTTATGAAGTTCCACCGCTGTGTTGAGACCAGCGCCTTTGAAAGTTCCAGTCCTCACCTCCCATCGCGCTTTATTCCTACAACATCAAAACCATATAATTCCTTTACTACTGTTTATTCACTCCTGCACAGTATGGGAGTGAGCAGTAAAAAGGAGCCCTGAAATAAATATCATTTTCAAAATGAATGAACTCCTACTCGTGAAAATAGAATTTAACCTTTTCCTTTAGAAAAGAAAAATCAAAGCCACTTCATGGAAGCTATAGCTAGGGTGTTGTTGCTAAAACTCAAATTTATCTCATTTTTTTTTATTAAAACAAAGTCAACCCAACTCCCATCCACGAATTTATCAAGAAATCAGCTCGAAAAAGTCAGTGCGGGAATTACAAAACTTAGCAGTTCAAAATTCACACTTTAAGAAAAAATCTTATTCAAGTGATGAGCTTGTGCCCTCTATGCTGGAGAATAAGGAATTGGAGAAATGATGGCATTAGGAAAGTACCAGAATGGGACCTGTTATCCAGAAAGGTCTGGACCTTGGGGTTTCCAGATAAGGTTTCTTTCTGTAATTTGGATCTCCATACTTCTATTAAAAAAAAATATTTTAACATTAATAAACCGAGTAGAATAGATTTGCCTCCAATAAGGATTAATTATATCTTAGTTGGGATCAAGTACAAGATACTGTTTTATTATTATTATTAATTAATTAATCTCTGCCCTGGGTACCCCTGGAACTATAGCAGGGTGACACCCCAATGTTTCTATATATCTGTAACCTTGTTATGAGCTAAGGGGGCCCAGCCTGAAGGCCAGTTAGGGGGAGATTTGGGGTGAGTGGTTATTTGTGCCCTGGATACCCCTGGAACTATAGCAGGGTGAATGTTACCCCAATGTTTCTATATACCTGTAACCTTGTTATGAGCTAAGGGGGCCCAGTCTGAAGGCCAGTTAGGGGGAGATTTGGGGTGAGTGCTTATTTGTGCCCTGGGTACCCCTGGAACTATAGCAGGGTGACTGTTACCCCAATGTTTCTATATATCTGTAACCTTGTTATGAGCTAAGGGGGCCCAGTCTGAAGGTCAGTTAGGGGGAGATTTGGGGTGAGTGCTTATTTGTACCCTGGGTACCCCTGGAACTATAGCAGGGTGACTGTTACCCCAATGTTTCTATATATCTGTAACCTTGTTATGAGCTAAGGGGGCCCAGTCTGAAGGTCAGTTAGGGGGAGATTTGGGGTGAGTGTTTATTTGTGCCCTGGGTACCCCTGGAACTATAGCAGGATGACTGTTACCCCAATGTTTCTATATATCTGTAACCTTGTTATGAGCTAAGGGGGCCCAGTCTGAAGGTCAGTTAGGGGGAGATTTGGGGTGAGTGCTTATTTGTACCCTGGGTACCCCTGGAACTATAGCAGGGTGACACCCCAATGTTTCTATATATCTGTAACCTTGTTATGAGCTAAGGGGCCCAGCTTGAAGGTCAGTGAGGTGAGATTTGGTGTAAGTGCCTAAGTGCTGCCTTGGATGTTCCAAAACTATAGCAGGGTGACTGTTATATTAATGTTTATTTATAGATCTGTAACCTTGTTATGAGCTTACAGGAGCACTGAACAAATGTTGTAACTGAAAGAACTGAAGAATAAGAACAGATATCAAGTGCCAGTAACCATTTCACTTGTTCTATCTTCTGAAAGGTTTTCCTAGAACAAACATGGTGACTGGGTATGTGGCTATAGGGCACAGAACATGATTAAGCTATAGAAAACATGGTGGCAGAGAGATTTGAGAGCATGACATTTATTTTGAGGATGCAAAGCTGCTCATTTTGATCACTTCCCATGGGCAGAGTGGTAGGACCCCTGAGATAAGACCTATTGGTTTTAAAATCACAGTTGTCCATATGCATCTTCCCCTGACTTTCAGACCTACTTTGGTTCTACTGTATCCCTACGTAGGGCCCTACGTCACCGGCTGCCCCTTGTCCAGTTTCACCAACAACAAAAAAGTTCAAATGATCTTAGGCAATAAGTCCTTGAACCATGGTTGTCGAGGCTACTGCTCATTTGAGAGCATAGGGCCATTTATTTAGTGGTTGTTCAGATGCACCCCCCCCTTCCAGGACAGAAGTGGTATCTCAGATGAGACCTATTGCTTTTAAAAATGTCACAGGGCAGAAGCCAAACGCATTTCACCTAAGGAAGATCTTGAATTTTCACAAGAGTTGTGGAACCTTGGTTGTAGAGACAATCAGACATCTGAGCATGGGTTCTATGTGAATAATTGTTCCAGTTGATCTCACAGGTGTTTAGTTGGGTTGAGGTCAGGCCAGTCAAGTTCTTTCACTTCCTTCTCCACAACCTTTCTGTATGGTTCTTATATAAAGTCTGGGGACATTGAAAAAGGAAAGAACTTTCTCCAAATTGTCGCTTCCAGATAGGAAGCATTGAATATCATTGTATGATGTAATGGTAATGGAGCCTACTGTATGTTGGCTTATATAACCATTTACAGTTATTTTTAGAATGGATGTCCAAATACTCCTGGCCATAGAGTGTATATATAGACTCTACACCAGTTTCTAAGCTCCCATATACACATAAACATATACATTTCTCTTCCTCTTTTATATAATTTTAGTACAAGTACCCTTTACGGAACCCCCATGAATTTTACCGACGTCCCCATAAACCAACTGTAACTGTTGGCAGCCTAAAACTAGAACCAATGCCAAGCACCCTGGTCTCAGCTCGTGCTTCTGCCTGTAACGGCCGCCTTTGGCCTCGGGAGGAGCACTCAGCTACTCAGATGCCGCCAGGTCTTATAACGAGAGGTGCAAGTCGAGGGGTCCTGGACAAGCAGAGGGGCACAACTATAAAGCAAAGACTTTGGGCAGAAGGTCGTGGTACAAGGCGTTTAGACAGAATCGTAGTCAGATCAGGCCGGGTCGGGGCAGGCAGAGTACAAACGAAGTCAAGCAGGCAAGGGTCAAACCAGGAAGTCAATCAGAATTATTAAGCAGAAGATGTATCAAGATCAGAATAACAAATAGCACAAATCTCAAACACCACAGGATAAACCTATAACGGGCAAGGTCCGAAAGCCCAAATGGGTCTTTTATAGTGTTCAATTTGCGCGCCTGCGTCCATATAAATGCGGGCGTGTGCGCCCAAAGAATCCAAGATGGCGGATGACAAGGAGCGGCGTGGCGGGCGTCCCCGCCGATGGCGCAGCTGGCGTCCCCTCCGCACCACTGGACTACCAGGGTGATTGCTTTTTATTACACCAACCTAATTAACCTGTTCCAAACGAGATGCCTATTAATGCTTTATTAATATGTAAGGGATTATTTCAACAGAAATGGCAAGAGATATTTCATTACGGCACCCAAGGGGTTAGTGTGACAAATTTTCGGTTCTCTGTAGTTGACTCACCATAGGAACTAATTTTGAAGCTCTCGCACGCTGCGAATAGGCTGTAAAACATTCTGGAAGAAAACTCAACACAGAACAGAAGGCATGCTTTCCTTAGGAAGAATGCTGATAAAATTTTAATGAAGTACCATGTTGTCATGGGGATTTGTTGCTCTTCATTAATTCATGGCTTTTCCCTCCATAGTTTTGCTGAGACTGAGTGACAAAATGTCAGCGAGCCGTTTCCGTGGGCTTAAACTTTCTGACTGCTAATAGAACTTTTTATTCCATGTTAAAACATGTCACGGCACAAAGCGGAACAATTTGGCAAAATATAGATTAGTTATTTTGACATCCAATTTAGCAAGAAAACCTCAGCTTTCCACCTCCCCCCCCCCGTCCACTGAAGTCGTTTATGAGATCCGTGCGCCTGCCAGTTGTTTGAACAATACTTGGATTTTGTTGCCTTTTAGAAGATCAGCTCACGCGTTGTACGAGATATTTAAAAATGTGCTGACTTCGACATTTTAGATATTATGCAGAATTGCCGGTAATAAATAGAGTGCGTTGTTCCTGCAAATACAAGGTGGAATAAGTCCCAGGGATAAAACAGAATAAATCTAGGCCAACTATTGATATAGCTATATAAAATATTGTCTGACTTGATTGCAAGATTGTTTTAAAAAAAAAAAATGGCAGAATTGTATTTTCCGTTATGTTTTACAATCCTGCAAAGTCTCTCTATTTTTTTTTTTCCTAGAGGCTGACAGTATTTCTTGGCTGTAGGATGACAGTTTGGTGCCTAGAGTGGTGATCTTGCTGTAAGGTTAGCAGTATAATTGACAAACCATTGGGACCCGATCCCTGGATTAAGCTGACCGGCTGTCAAAACAGCCATGACAAACTTTCAAATCAGCTTCCACGGCAAGTTAAGGCTGGAGGAATGAAATGAGCATTGACAAAGCCGGGAAGAAAAAAGCTCTTTTCATTCTTTTTCAATACGTATAGATCCGATTGTACTTTAACTCTAATTCCTAAATATCTTTGTGTCACGCCAGATAGGATGGCAGCTCCTGCAAGCAGCTTTAGTATTTCTACAAAAAAACAAAAAAATATATATATGAAGTCCCCATGATGTCCAAGGAATTGACAGAATAATTTTGGTGCCGGTAATGAGAGGGTCCCAAAGAGAGTGATAAGGAGAATGATTAGAGTGCTGTATATGTCAGGATACTCAGTTGGCTTATATCCTTGTCAAGCTGCTGGAAGAACATGTCTTTGTCAAA
This sequence comes from Xenopus laevis, assembly GCF_017654675.1. NCBI lineage: Eukaryota > Metazoa > Chordata > Amphibia > Anura > Pipidae > Xenopus > Xenopus laevis. Next base: position 161,010,954 of record NC_054379.1, read on the forward strand.
ATCCGACTCACCGTACTAGAAAATTGATGGATTAATGGGCACCCAGAGGTGCATACTGGCGGGTATGGAGGAAACATTCTACCCAATAAGCACGATAGCCTTGGCAGCAGCAAAAACTGTCCAACAAAAATAAATAGGGGCGATGCAAAAAATGCTAAATGAAATTCGAGGCAAAGGTCAAACATTGAATTTAGATGATTGTGAGAAATGCTTCACCACTAGACACAACTCACCTAACAACACTGTAACACAAGTATGAAGTGAGGAGCTGATCCTGAGAAAAGTATGGTTGGCATTGATACTTGCTCTATTAATTGTCTTTTTTAAAGGACAACCCTACTATATTCTCTTTGTTCAATCCATGGGAAGAAAACAAGGACAGCTCATAATCTCATAAACAGAGAAGGGTAGAATGGGGGAACATTTCAATCCAGTTTGACCACAAGAAGTCTTCTTCTCGTGCTCCTGTTGGTTTTCTACAGGTTCTCCAGATTTTCTTGGAGAACCCTTTCTATTCTCTGCACTTACTGTTGGCTATGGCTACGTAAACAAGGCAACAGAAGACATCTGATTAACAGATATGTATAGAAGTGTGGAAATATTGTTGGAAATGGAAGGGCTTGCTTTCGAACACAACTGCAAGTGCCAGTGCTTCAAAACGGATGCAATGAAGGGCTCATCTTGATGCAATTTATGATGGTACTTAGCCTAAATATGCTCATGTATTTCTACCTGGTTGCCGATGAGTCTATTCTGCCTCTTCTGATGAATGGTGCGCATCTGCTCCTAAGTACGCTTGGAGTTGCCTCCACCCTGAACCTGGCAGTAGGCTCCCATACTGGGTTTCATCAATAGGTGTTCCAGACTTGTACCCAGTCAACTGGAGGAAAAGACCATTTTGAAAGCTCGCTCTGGAAGTAATGCAACCTCCGCTCTGAAAATGCACCCGGTTTGTATCAAATCAAAGGTACAATGTTGCCATTTTAGGACCTGCAAACAACTTGTACCCACATGTTCTTGCTCTGTTCGCTACTAGTGACGGGCGAATTTGGGGCATTTCGCTTTGCCAAAAAATTCACGAAACGGTGCCGGCGTCCATTTTTTTACATCGGCGTCCATTTTTTTGATGCCGCCAAATTTTTGCTGGTGAATTTTCTCGGTGGTTTCGCTAATTTATTCACCGGCGGCTAATCGCGGGAATTCGCTGAGAATTCGCGCCTGCCGAATAAATTTCGACCAGCACTATTCGCTACTTCTGTATGCACCTCTGGTACCAAGACAGGAAATCTTTGGAAGGAATGTACTTCCCCGGTCTGGCCCGCACATTACCCCACCAAAGTTCAACCCAAACCCACCCAACCGGTGGTCATCCCATGGGTCACCAAGGGTTTTAGGTCAAACCTCACATCACTAGTCATTCTAATGACATTTAAGAATAGCTTTAAAACTGGCTGAATATTTTTAATAAATGCATATTGGAAAGTTGCTTAGATTAAATTTTTTTTATTATGAAAAAAATTGATTTTGTGTTTTGCATTCCTATATTGAAAGTTGTTTAATTGTACTCGCACACCTTGGCCTTCACAGGAAACGATTCCCTGGTGCACAGCAATGGCGGAATTGGCTACCTCACTTCCCGACGGATGCAAGAAAATCACTGGCACGCAAGTATGCTTGATAAAGGGGGTAACCCCGAAACGTTGCATGCTGCAATCAAATTTAGCTTTACCTGTGTGCCAGTGATTTCCTTGCTTCCTTTGCATTGATATATGAAACAAATATGCTTTCAAACTGGGCACATGACTGCAAGCGCATCAAGCTTGTGGTTCCACTTTTTTCAAAAGAGTGAAATTCTAACCTTGAAATGATTCTAAGGGGCATTTAACTTTAAACACTGGAAAATGTGGAAGTGTGTTGGCGAGGGCGTGTTGGTGGGTGGACATGGGCGTTCGAGCACATGTATGGTGTGGGGCATCGAGAGCCATATCTTGCTAATGATAATGAAATATTTAGAGTAATTAATAGAGTCAGACAAGGATGTTGGTTGCCTTCAAAGACAACGGGGCAGATTGGCAGCCTGGCCTAATAAAAGGCAGATTCATTCTGACATAGAGAAATGTAAGGCTATGCATAAAGGGAATAAAAATAAGCAATGTATTTGATATGGCACCTCATGGGACGTCAGTGTAGGAATCAAGCAACACAGGCAGAGATGAAACCACTAGAAAACTGGGCTTGAAGATAGAGAGCAAAGAGTGGCTCTTAATGGAAACTACTCTATGGGGCTTGTTTATCAAGTTGTGTCAAAGGGTTTATGCCATAAAAAATGGTGGTGTATTTATAATGCTGCGTTAATGCCATTGTGGAAATCATCCATTGAAAGAACTGGCCACCACTGAAGTCAACGGGAGGAATTCAGGCTGCAGGTATATTTCTCTAGAAAATAAGTAGCGATGGAGAACACTTTTTTTTTTAACACAGCAAGTGGCTGCTGTTTTTTACAATGGACCTTTCCAAAAAAGATATACCTGCAATGTTTTTTTATTTGCTTCATAAATATAATTTCCGTGGTGCATCTTTGCTTATACATCTGTATGTTAAGACTTTTGCATCCATCCTGTCCCTTTGGATGACCTGTGCTAAAGTACACCTCGACCAGTAATTTCAGGATTCCCACAGTTGGAATTGTCAATGGGTGCTTCAGACTTGCAAAATCAGACCCTGATGCTATTGCACCCAACTCAGGGGAACATGCAATTGTGTTCATTTGTACATACTGCGCACAGTTGTGGTATATTCAACAGTACACACAGCTGCTAGAAGTCTTGGAAAAAATCATTGCATTGTGGGAAAATAATGGCAAATTATATGCAAAATAAAAAAAAAAGTCCACTTTGACGTTACATTGATATCAACTCTACAGGGAGATAGGACAACCTTATTTTATAGTTGACGTCTCTGCTTTGGATCACGCTATAGAGCCGCACCATTATGAAACTTTCCATTTCTTATCACAACCCTCTCAGGCTATAGAGCCAAAGTTTCACAATACGAGGCTTCCCAAGTTCTACCTCCCAAAGAATACAATGTTTATACATCCCCGGAAACCACAGAAAAATAAACTTCAGAAAATATTTAAGACGCTTCTTTCAATGAAGAATCTTACTTCATAGCGGAGTTTCACAATATCCAGCACAATGAGCCCAGATTCGAGTTTTTCCTTTTTTCTTTTGTAGTGAAAGTCTAAGGAAGTTTCTATAAATTAATAAAATCCTAGACTCTATGAAGCCAATGTAGCTTTGAACAAGCTGTTATTGATCTTTCAGGTGAATCTAGTGTGAATGTTATTTGCCAAGCCCAGATCACTCACATCAAACAGAATTAGCTGTACCTGTTGAGAGCTACACTTGCTACAGAGGCTTTTGCTTAAGCCGGCCAGGCCGAGGTGAGCGGAGGAAAGAAATGTTGCTTAATTAACATTTCAGATGTAGGGTAGGTTGATTTAAGGTGGCTTAAACTATCCCTCATGTATTGAGTGGGGGATTGTATTTTATTTGTTTTAACATCGGTAATCAATTGTCTGCTTGGCAAGAGGTATCAGCTGTCCTTCTTATAAAGGAAAATATCAGTGGTCAATATTAGCAGCAGCAAACAAAAAATGCAACAAGGACAAGTAAAGCCAAAGGAAAACTGCCATTGGGTTACAAGGTTTATGGCATCTAGGCTGCTTTTCATTGGCCATTAGTGATGGGCGAATTTATTTGCCAGACGCGATTTCGCGGCGAATTTGCGCGTTTCGCCGCCAGCTAATAAATTTGCGAAACGCCCGCGAAAATTCATCGGCGTCAAAAAAAATTTTCCCCTAAAAATCGGACGCCGGCGCCAAAAACGGGCGCCGGTGTCGAAAACGGGCGCCGGCGTCGCAAATTCGCCCATCACTATTGCCCATCAGTCAAAAGACTTTTATGAGAAAACTACAGTATATTCATATTCTTATTCATGCAGGTATGGTATAGACGTTTTGGGAAAAAAAAGTTACTTACATTTTTCAAAATTCAAATACAGCTTTGCATATTTCTCTTGCTTTATAGCTGAAATTCTAGCTATCTGGATAACAGAGCATTCTGTCCCAGTGGCTGCACAGATCCTATCTGATCCCCATTGTAAGCAGCAGTCCTGTCCTGCTTTATGGCAGCTGAGATTCTAGCTATCTGTATAACAAAGCATTCTGTCCCAGTGGCTGCACAGATCCTCTCTGATCCCCATTGTAAGCAGCAGTCCTGTCCTGCTTTATGGCAGCTGAGATTCTAGCTATCTGTATAACAGAGCATTCTGTCCCAGTGGCTGCACAGATCTTATCTGATCCCCATTGTAAGCAGCAGTCCTGTCCTGCTTTATGGCAGCTGAGATTCTAGCTATCTGTATAACAGAGCATTCTGTCCCAGTGGCTGCAAAGATCCTATCTGATCCCCATTGTAAGCAGCAGTCCTGTCCTGCTTTATGGCAGCTGAGATTCTAGCTATCTGTATAACAGAACATTCTGTCCCAGTGGCTGCACAGATCCTATCTGATCCCCATTGTAAGCAGCAGTCCTGTCCTGCTTTATGGCAGCTGAGATTCTAGCTATCTGTATAACAGAACATTCTGTCCCAGTGGCTGCACAGATCTTATCTGATCCCCATTGTAAGCAGCAGTCCTGTCCTGCTTTATGGCAGCTGAGATTCTAGCTATCTGTATAACAGAACATTCTGTCCCAGTGGCTGCACAGATCCTATCTGATCCCCATTGTAAGCAGCAGTCCTGTCCTGCTTTATGGCAGCTGAGATTCTAGCTATCTGTATAACAGAACATTCTGTCCCAGTGGCTGCACAGATCTTATCTGATCCCCATTGTAAGCAGCAGTCCTGTCCTGCTTTATGGCAGCTGAGATTCTAGCTATCTGTATAACAGAGCATTCTGTCCCAGTGGCTGCACAGATCCTATCTGATCCCCATTGTAAGCAGCAGTCCTGTCCTGCTTTATGGCAGCTGAGATTCTAGCTATCTGTATAACAGAACATTCTGTCCCAGTGGCTGCACAGATCCTATCTGATCCCCATTGTAAGCAGCAGTCCTGTCCTGCTTTATGGCAGCTGAGATTCTAGCTATCTGTATAACAGAACATTCTGTCCCAGTGGCTGCACAGATCTTATCTGATCCCCATTGTAAGCAGCAGTCCTGTCCTGCTTTATGGCAGCTGAGATTCTAGCTATCTGTATAACAGAACATTCTGTCCCAGTTTCTGCACAGATCCTATCTGATCCCCATTGTAAGCAGCAGTCCTGTCCTGCTTTATGGCAGCTGAGATTCTAGCTATCTGTATAACAGAACATTCTGTCCCAGTGGCTGCACAGATCTTATCTGATCCCCATTGTAAGCAGCAGTCCTGTCCTGCTTTATGGCAGCTGAGATTCTAGCTATCTGTATAACAGAACATTCTGTCCCAGTGGCTGCACAGATCCTATCTGATCCCCATTGTAAGCAGCAGTCCTGTCCTGCTTTATGGCAGCTGAGATTCTAGCTATCTGTATAACAGAGCATTCTGTCCCAGTGGCTGCACAGATCCTATCTGATCCCCATTGTAAGCAGCAGTCCTGTCCTGCTTTATGGCAGCTGAGATTCTAGCTATCTGTATAACAGAACATTCTGTCCCAGTGGCTGCACAGATCCTATCTGATCCCCATTGTAAGCCGCAGTCCTGTCCTGCTTTATGGCAGCTGAGATTCTAGCTATCTGTATAACAGAGCATTCTGTCCCAGTGGCTGCACAGATCCTATCTGATCCCCATTGTAAGCAGCAGTCCTGCCCTGCTTTATGGCAGCTGAGATTCTAGCTATCTGTATAACAGAGCATTCTGTCCCAGTGGCTGCACAGATCCTATCTGATCCCCATTGTAAGCAGCAGTCCTGTCCTGCTTTATGGCTGAGATTCTAGCTATCTTTATAGCAAACATTCTGTCCCAGTGGCTGCAAATCTAAACCCTATTATTTGCATTACTCCAGAAATGTGAGTTATGCCCCTACTTTATGATGTGATTAGATCAGCAATAATCCATGGTGCATATAAATTATGTGGTCCAACAAGGGGGATATTCCAACACTTTTCCCTTTCAATATAAAGCTCCAATATTACTGGTAAGTGCTCTTGAATGATGACTGTAGTTGAGAACCTTGATGTAATGGGCCCAAGTAAGTCACAAAGAATCTGGCCAATGAGTTTAACCAGAAATGTTGGCTAAGATAAAAGCTGGTCATAAACGGACCAATAGAAATAGCCGATTGGTTGCTCTAGATGACATTCACATCAAGCACATCAAGTAGCTTGTGGATCTGTGTATATCTGTTGGGTATGTGTAAAAAAATCCATCAGTTCAAGACCATTTGCCCTTTGATGCAATTCTTTCCTGACGGGTCTTTCATAGGGTCAAATTATGATGTCCAGAGGTTAAATCATTACTAATCAGCTAATTTTTTGGGAGATCAGGGAGATCTTTTTAGTACTGTATGTATAGCTTGGTGGGCTTCTCTGCTTGAGCCTTTGAAGTGCTTTGCTTTAAACCTTCTTTAAGAAAAATAAACCCCAAAATATAACTCAGCTTCAGTCTTTTTAATGTGGAGGGGCTAAAATAGTATGAATGGCTGTAGTATCCCTTTAATCACTACATCTGAAGCTTAAAATAGCATTCCCATAAGTAATAGATGTGTGCCTGCCCCATATAAGCATGTCATGTAATATTAACACTGGCGCTATAGATCAATGTGCATATGTAGCTTTCTAGGAGATCTATAAATGGGAAAAGTGTATTTAACTTACTTCTTTACCTACAACTACGATTTTCTTAGAAATGTTCACATTTCCATGAAGGGAAAGAGATGAGAAGAAGCGGCTCGTAACTGGTAGAAATGCAATCAGTGAGTTACAGGAGCAAAAAGTGGTGCCAAGTTTTCCCGACAAGGCTCTCTTTATTTATTGCTTAGTACAGTGATCCCCAACCAGTAGCTCGTGAGCAACATGTTGCTCTCCAATCCCTTGGATGTTGCTCTCAGTGGCCTCAAAGAAGGAGCTTATTTTTGAATTCCTGGTTTGGAGGCAAGTTTGGTTGTATAAAAACTAGGTGCACTGCCAAACAGAGACTCAATGTAGGTTGACAATCCAAATAGGGGCTATCAAATGGCCAATCACAGCCCTTACTTGGCAGTCCAATAACATTTTTCATTCATGTGTTGGTCCCCAACTCCCTTTACTTCTGAATGTTGCTCACGGGTTCAAAAGGTTGGGTATCCCGGGCTTAGTATTTAAAAAGTAACGTGGCCAGACTCTGCTTGATCCTTGTCATGGAATATGAAAAGATCATCTTGTGTTTGTTATGAAAAATTAATACAGCATAACTGTTCTCAGGGTAACAGAGTTTTTTGTGGCTTTTTGGCTAATGGTCCCCCCAAATGTGGCCAAGTTATCTGATATGAAAATATTGCTGAATCAACCATACAGTCATAAATCAACAGCAAATCTGTGTTTATATCAAGCATCGCTCTAATTGACCTTCAAGATGGGCTTTTAGAAGAACAGGTATGAGACCTGTTATCCAGAATGCATGGGACCTTGGGTTTTCCGGATCAGGGATCTTTCTGTAATTTGGATCTTTATACCTTAAGTCTACTAGAAAATCATGTAATCATTAAATAAACCCAATAGGCTGGTTTTGCTTCCAATAAGGATTAAGTATATCTTAGTTGGGATCAAGTACCAGCTGCTGTTTTATTATTACAGGGAAAAAGGCAATAATTTTAAAAAATGTGGATTGTTTGGATAAAATGTGAGACGGCCTTACCATAATTCGGAACTTTCTGGATAACGGTATTCTGGATAATGGATCCCATACTTGTGTATTACCAAATGAAATGGGTATTCTCTGCAAACCCCACACTAACCAACCGGAAAGCTGACCCTCCTGCTACATCCTCAGGTCACAGTTTGAGAAGCACAATTTATTAGATCCTTCATCAGACCAATTCCTATCTTGCCTTTAGGGATAGTGATCAGCACATTTTTCCAATTTTACTTTGCCGAATCACAAAATGCATTGAATACTTCTTCCAATCTGTTTTTTATGCGGTTTCAGCGCACTATGCATTGGAGTCTATGGGCATTTTTTCGCTGTGAAGCCCTTCTAAAGTTTTTGCTCATCACTATTAAGTAGTTTAATCATTGGAGAGAAATATGTTTGAGGGAACCAAGAGTAGGTCCTGTAACACAATTTGCACTGAAACCAATGAACTTTTAGTTGGGTTTCTGCTTTATGTGCAACTTCATCAGTAGGGTCTCTACTTGGAATTCAGTTCCATCATTCATAGCAATGGAGAAGTGAAGGTGTAGGTAGACTATTGCTAGACTGCTCTGGTATTTGTCCTTATATAGTTAGCTTGGGCTCTCTAAGGAGGCCAAATCTCATGTCTACTAACTCCTCATTTGTGTTAGGGACAATTAGGCACTATTTATTGTCTTAGTTTAGTGCACTCCCCTTTTATATTATGTTATACCATTGACCGTCCTGGATGTCTGAAGCAGCACCCTAGGGCTGATCACTTAAGCACAAGTGTGGTTTTCTTCACACGTACCTTTGATTTGATTTGATGCTCGCATCCGGTAGCCAGCAGGAGAAATCGGTGCACCAAAGGTTGGAGATGTTCATTCAGCTTTGGGCAGATCCCAATGTGTGAATATACAACATAGATACAAAGAAATATAGTTCCAGGAACACCATTTAAATTAATAAAGAAGAGGACAAACCTGTACCATGAAGTCTGGGAAACAGAGGCTGAAGATAATCTTGAAGCCCAAGAGGGAAAGTGTTTGTGGTTCAAACACTGCTACAGCAGTTGAACTATCATTCAGTAGGGTTGTAAGTCATGAACAGAGTTTGCAAGACAAATCTTTGCAAGAAAACAAATGTTTCACAGACATGGTACCACATACTGGAGCAGGTGATTCGTGATGGACGAATAAATTTGCCTGGCGCGAATTAGCGACTAATTTACGTATTTTGCGAAATTTGCATCTAAATTGCCGCGCGCCAACACTATTCACAGCAACACCATTGACTTTAACGCCAGCGTCAAAACTGACGCGGGCGTCAATTTTCGAGTTTCACAAATTTTTCATTGTTTTTGCGAATTTCACTGGAAATTTGCGAATTTTTCTGCGAAACGAAACGGGAGAAATTCGCCCATCACTACAGGTGATGGCACTAAGCCCTGTTACATACACACACAAAGAGAAGGACTAGAAACCAGAAGGGGCTCAGGAGGAGACACTAGGAGAAAAGCTGAATGTTTTTTGACCAGTGAATTTCTCCAACAGTTCCAAGAATCCTTGTGCAAAGGAAATATTAACCCTCAAACCAAAATACCCCATTTTTTTATTTTGGTTGACCAGATACAATCAGCAGAAAATTACATTAGTCAAAAGAGGACAATCTTGTGATGTTACCCCATGCAGAAAATTCAGTTAGTGGGCAGAGAAGAGTCATCTGATATTTTTCAATTACTAAGAAGAGTAACATCACAAGACTTTTCTTTCCTCACTAACGTAGTTATTTGGCGTTAAAGATGTTCACTGTTTAAAAGTAAAAATGGTATCAGGATTCAGGACATGCAGTGGAGAAAATAGTAAGAGACAGATGATTGCTGATTTCGACAACAATTATATTGACAAAGAATTTTGCATTTTTTAGAATCACCTTTTTTTATCAATGTGAAAAGTATTAGTTTGATTATTTGGCTCCTTTAAGGCTCCTAGTGTATAAATACCTGATTCAGCATCTGCTCAGCTCTCAGAAGCTATTTAGGCCTCAGCTTTGGGAGTTAAAATGATGAATTCTGGAGACCACAGGCACATTATCCCTGAGAATTCATGTTCATGGTGATGGCAGTTTGCTTCATAATTTGCTAGAATTAAATATATAGGGACCAATTTATCATGCTGTGTTAAATAAACGTTGACAAAATACACCACACTTAACCAAAAACATCACAGTGGGCCTGGTCAGATTTGTCCTGCCAATCTGTTCAACCATGGATCAGATAAAGATAACCAGAAATGCTTTTAGCATATATATTACATAGGACTTATTGACCGAATAATTTGCGAATTTCCCGTGAAATTCTGAATCAGTGAAAAATTCGTCTCATTTTTGACACCGACATCCAGTGTCCATTTTTTTTGCGGGTGAATTTTTGCGCCAGAATCGCGGGAATTCGCCGCTAATTTGCACCTGGCGAATAAATTCGCCCATCACTAATCCCCAGATCCTCGTATGCTTTTTTTTTTATTAATGTTACTATCCTTGTTGAACGTCTCTAAGTTCACGTGTGATTAATTAACCCATAAAGTGATGGACCAGTGAAGTCATTCTCATAACAGAATCTCTTATCTATAAAGTTTCAAAAAAAGGAGTTTATTGGGCTGCAAGAGCAAAGGGTAGGTGGAAACAATTATACAGCAACATTGGATTCACTTGGGAATGATTGTTACACAATATACTGTAATAAATGTCCTTTACACGTATATCAATATTTATCCTCCAGAAGGCCTGTTTATAAGTAGGCGCCTGGGGTGGGTTACCCTAGAATTAGTCAATAGGACTGTCAAAAGCAAACAAGCCCCTCTTATTTCCTTGTTCATTGACTAATTAAAAGGTGTGACTATCGGAATACTTTACAAATGGGCATTTAAGTGGAGAGCCTTGCGGCAGCCAGTGATTTAAAGTAAGATTGGCACTAGCAGACACTTTCCACATCAGCACATCTTTCCTCGCACATCTGGTCGGCAGCAAACAAACAGAAGATTTATTCTGTCAGAGAGTTCATTTATCATTCCTTTTAATGCTTCAGAAGGAGCCTGTACCTGTCAGTCACTAAAGCACTAGGCTTTTGGTGGCTGGGCGCCGTTGCTCTTACTGACTAGCCTTGATCTAAGACTTCTAAGGAAGAGTTTGCACCCGCTCCACCTGGGAGACCAGTACCCATGCCAAGTTCATTTCCATAGTCTTGAGAAAAAAAAAAGAAGAGAAAAAAAAAAACCTCCTCCAGGAATTTAAACATCTGCTCGTAAGCGAAGCAACACCATCTTGAGATATAATATAACGGGCCAATGGAATGTTGCCAGCGTCTATATACTGTATTATATACTGATAAACATACATTTAGATATACGTCTTGGTCTATAGGACTGTGCATGGTCATAGCTGTCATAAGTGTATCTGAGCAATAAATAGTGATGGGTAGGACTTTTCCAAAAAAAAATTGACCAGGACGGCTCACTGAAGAGCAATAGTGGTTTATTATATCATTTCACAATAAAAACATTTTGGCAAACGAATGAGAGTGTAAACAGGTTTTTAAAGACACCCCCCTTTTCCCAATGAGAAGCATGTTCCAAAAATAATGTGTCTCTTACAAAGGATTATACCTGATCAATAATCTGACTATTAATCGTGTCCAGGGAAAAGCACTGGTGGTCAATAGAGATGAGCAGAATTTTTCGACCATGTTTCGCCACAAAAATGATGCCCATAGACTCAGTGTCGGACTGGGACACCAGGGGCCCACCAAAAAACCTTAGGCCAGGGGCCCACCAAAAGTTTTTAGACCAGGGGCCCACTCTCAGTATTATTTTATTCCTCCCCTCACTCAACCTCTATTCTCCTTGTCTCTTTTCTTTACATACTATAATCTATTATTCCACCTATTTAGCCAAATAGGGAATGGCCATGAAATAAGCTAAAAGTTTAGCAGCCTGATACCCCACTGACAATTGGGCCCACTGGGAGGTTTCCTGGTATCCTGGTGGGCCAGTCCAACACTGCATAGACTCCAATGGGTGGAAAAAATTGTTGCGGGACAAAAAATTGACGCCCATAGACTTTAATGAATTTTGGCGAGTTTTTTGCCATTTCACAAATTTTCACTGCACCAGGTCAGATTTGCCCATTACACTTCTTTCTCTCTCTCTTTGTCATTACTTTTGGTTATAGCAAATGCAGGGATGTTTCTAGACACCTTTCCACCTTGAGATTGCCTTTCATTTGCTGCCCCCATTGACACAGGTCAACTGGGGGCTTGATCGCTAGTCTGCACTAGACGTACTGAAATCCTTATTTGAAAATCAGAATTTTGGCTCTTTTGCACACCCCTGGTGGACGGTGGGCTGAGCCTACTTGGACTGAACACCACCCTCTGCAGTTGGGTTCTGGGCTTCCTGACCGACAGACCTCAGTCAGTCAGGATTGGAAACATCATCTCCAGAACCACCACACTGAGCACCGGAGCCCCTCAAGGCTTTGTGCTTAGTCCTCTTCTGTTCACTCTGCTGATGCATGACTGTGCAGCAACGCACCCCACAAATCACATCATAAAGTTCACTGATGACACGACTGTGGTGGGTCTCATCAGCAATAATGACGAGTCACCATACAGAGAAGAGGTGCAGTATTAACAGACTGGTGCAGAGCCAACAGCCTGTCTCTCAATGTAGACAAAACAAAGGAGATGGTTCTTGACTTTAGGAAGACTAGGAGTGACCACCTGCCACTGTACATCAACGGCTCTAATGTGGAGATCATCAAAAGCACCAAATTCCTAGGTGTCCACCTGGCGGAGAACCTCACCTGGTCCCACAACACCAGCTACTTAGCCAAGAAAGCCCAACAGCGCCTTTACTTCCTGCGCAAGCTGAGGAAATCCCACCTTCCACCATCCATACTCAGAACCTTCTACAGAGGGACTATCGAGAGCATCCTAAGCAGCTGAGCAACTGTCTGGGCTGGAAACTGCACTGTCATGGAGCGCAAGACCCTACAGAGGATAGTGAAGACAGCAGAGAAGATCATAGGTGTCTCTCTTCCTTCCATCAGGGACATTTACACCACTCGCTGCATCCGTAAAGCCACCAGCATTGTGGCTGATCCAACACACCCCTCACACTCACTGTTCACACTCCTGCCATCTGGAAAAAGGTACTGAAGCATTAAGGCCCTCACTACCAAACTGTGTAACAGTTTCTTCCCCCAAGCTATAAGGCTCCTGAATACTCAGGGACCGGACATATCTCTCTCACACACACACTCCATCTGACCTTACTATATACTACAACGTTACACAGCCACTGTACACCATAGTATAAATAAATAGCCATTGGATACAATTGTTCTCTATGAGCACATCTGCACTTTATCATGTTCTTTATCATGTTCTTGCTACTGACATATCACAATGATGCACCCATCATGTCTGACGTTTAGCATTATTTACTTAACATATTACATCTGCTGAGAGTGCAATGTCTTGTCCTGTCCCTGCACTGTGCTGTCCTGTCTTGCAGGAGTCGCATATTTTTGCACTTGCACTTTTTGTATGTTGTCCAGTACTTCTATGTTGTGTGTAGCACCATGGTCCTAGAGGAACGTTGTTTGGTTTCACTGTGTACTGTACAAACGTATATGGATGAAATGACAATAAACTCACTCTTGACTCTTTTGACTTGACTCTTGGTGGCAGGAGGAAATCCGGAAATAGATGTTCGTGTGACCATTTTTGCCTTGGTGGTCCACTTCTCAGTACTCCATGGGCATAATTCAGAGTAATCTTTGGTTATTATTACCAGCATTGGTGACAGGCCAATTTTTGTTGAACTGGGAGAGAGAGTGCATCAAATTTCTATGTTTGAATGGTAATATCACTGGAATGGTAACATGTTATTAAAATCCCATGATTTTAAAAGTATTTCAATATCTATGACACAAATTGGAAAAACATTTGTAAATTTAACTATCCAATTTTGCATAAAAAACTTTATAGATACTGAGATAAAATAGTCAAAAATAATGTATAGGGTGTAAATGAGAATGAGAAAAGCTGGTAGCAGAAATAAAATGGAAATGTGTAGGAAATTCTTCTAAAACAGTCAAATTTGACACAGTTCAACTAGTCTCCCCATTTTGGCAGTTGATATAGACAGCCCATACCAGAATCCAAAGAAGACACAAGGCCCCAAAATGTGGGTCTTCTTTACCCCCTATTTATCACTTTTAAAATCAGATACCAGTTTGTCAATCCCATTCCTCATATTCCTGATTCTTTGCAAGTAGGTTTGTGTGTTGGAGTCTCAACACAAATTTTTTGTTCTTCTTATCATAAAACATTAGATTATATTTACTATTGGCCCAATCAGCACCCAGGAGTTCAATGCAGTTGCTACTGCTTCCCCCACTAGATACACACCTTTATTACATCTTTGCTGTTGCTTTAAGTTTCATTTTTTAATGTATTTCAGTATGAGGTAAACTGTTGTATTTTTCATTGATATTTTACACATGGTCATGTATTCTATCTTTGTGGTTTTATTTTCTTTTTTTTAATTTTTATTTTGTTTCGTGCAGCCCTCAATTTTGGAAATGAATTGTTAGTTTCAACCCAAGGGGAACCTCTATCTTATGAAGGAGTACTGTTAGGAGGTTATTTACTAAACTTCCGAATGAAAAAATCACAAAAAATTTGTGATTTTTTTATATAAAATGGGACTTTTAAAAAAATCACGAATTTTTCTGAATTTAATAAACCCCTAGGATGGCAAAGTCCGAATCTGAAAATCCGGCATCTCAGACCTGTCAAGGTTGCATATAAGTCAATGGGAGAAGTCCCAATGATTTTTTGATGTGCGCTGGGTTTTTGGCAATACCCCGAAGTTTTCGGTGAAAAATCCGAAAAATATTTTAAAAAATTTTTCGGGAAAGTGTATTAATAAATAAGCCCAAAAAACCAGTGCAGATTTGGTCAGAGTTTTTTTCTGAAAATATTGAGATAAATTCAGACTTTGATAAATAACCCCCTAAATGTTTATATGAAACTTAAATGCAATAATGTTAGCTAGTGGCCATTGACTTCCTCTAGAAGCAGAACCTTGCCTACCTTTCTTAGAGTCACAGAGATCTAGCTTTCCCATACTGGACACCTAGAACTCTATGGTGCTTTCACACATGTTTCATTTGTGTCAGGCATAGTGGCCTGCTACCCTATTCAGGCATCAAGTCCAGAATAAATTTTGTAATCAAAATGCATCTGGATTCTCCAACTCTACTTAAACCCTTGTCAGATCAGTTTGCCTTTCTCTGAATAACATTTTGTATGCCTCCATGTTTGTTGGTCATTGTCCGTCATGCACAGTAGTTTTTTGGGGTTATTCTTTATCTGTTTACCGTCTGTGACCTCCTCCACTTACACAAATACTGATCAGCAACAACACCTTCATATCTAATTCTCTATTCCCTGGCACTGTCTAGTGTTACCTAGTTTGGTCCCAGTATCCATTAGCTTTTTCTGATTGGGCACTTACTGTGCTGGTGCTGGTTCCAGTCCACAGATGATCCATTTTGGTTACTCTTACTCAAATTATGGTTTGGCACCAATTCAGAACACCAAAGAGTAGAATCCAGGAGCTCTGAATAAAAGCCTAATGCGTTTTGTGTTGCCAAGGGACACTTAATCAGAGGCAGGCTATGATTAAGTGTCCATTGACAACACAAAAGGCTTTTATTTTTATACATAATGTAAATAAAATCTTTGTATTATTTAAACATTCGGCTCCTGGATTCTACTCTTTGGTGTTCCGGATTTGTGCCTGCCTACAATTATAATTTGCTGTGACTTACTCCCCATTGCTGAAGGTCTGGGGCATGAGCATCCAGACCCACCATTAAAAACAGTAAGCTTATCCATAGGTCCAAGGATTTCAGCTTCTTGTGTATCTGAATTACTTTTACTTGCCTTTCCTATTCATAGACCCAGGAGCATTGTATAGAAATCTTGGTGGCTGTACCACTGGGTTCCCAGAAGTGATAAAAAAGTAGACTTTTATTGTCCTAGTGAAAGAAATGTAGACTTTATAAGGGCACAATGTGCAAATTTTAGAACTAAAATCGCAATGTTTTTTAGCCAAAATTCTGCATTTTGTCCCAGAATCTCAGCATAATTGTAGAAATCTCCTAAATAGCATCAGACTCAACTTGTGCCAATATGGGTGCAAATTAGCCCCAGTTGCACAAATTGCACTCAAGTTGTTCTTACAGAAGACACTAATTATTTTATACAGTATATATATCTGTCAGTAAATAAAGCATGTAATGGCAGCAAGAGTCAGTGCTAGTTACATTCTATTCCGACTCGGAACTTGCATTATTCTAGAACTATGAACATTTTAGGAAATCCAAGTATAAAAATGTTGAAATGACACAATTATTTCCTTTTGCAAGAAGTAAAACCCATCCTCTGACACCGGATTCCAAGGAAGGAGCTTGTAGGTTTATATTATTCAGTAACAAATCTCCCTGACTGTGCAAGGATTTGGCAGCGCCTCTTGCTTACCTGACACATCTCAGATATCTTGTGGAGTCTTATGGATGGGATCAATAGTCTTTTTCCTGATCCAGCGTGATTTGGTGCGGCTGCTGTTAAGCAATCAAATCAGAAACCGAAGCACAACCTTGTCATTAGTTAAAGGAAAGGCTAATATTGCTATGCACTGTCCTACATGTTACATTACTAAATCCAGTTGTCTTCACTATTCCTTGACTGAGTTTTGTAACACAGAGAAACAGACATATTTTCCCTTCCAAAAACCACAATAAATAAACATTTTCCCAACTGGCAACTCATTATTCAGCCATGTTGTTTAAACACTTGCATAATTTGCATCCCATAGATGTCATGTCACTGTGTGTTTGAGGCCAGCATGGAAGCCTCGGTGGACCATCATTTGATAGGCTTTTTAATAAAAGCCTCTTTTTTCCCCTTGTTAATTGCAGGCAATTTTATTTGGCTCGGGTCTAGATCTGCACCTGTTTCCCGTCTCTGAGCAGCTGCTAATTAAGTACAAAATGGCTGGTTTGGAAGAGACGACTGCACACGCTTCACTAAACTATTGATCATATTGACAGACAGTATACTTCCATAAATGTCTGCAAAACAAGAGACTTTTTATTTTTACATGCAGTTATTTTGTGCGTCTCCTCTGCCATTTGTACATCGCCAACAATCATTTGCATCCCTTTTCCAAAATAGTGGATTTTTATAAGACAGTTGGGTTTTTATCAACACTGGGCAGATTTGCACTTGGGCAGTAACGCATTGCAACCAGTAACAGATTAGCTGGTTTCCTCCATTCACAGGTAGAACAATGAAAGCAAAGCATTGATCGGTAGCTATGGGTTACTGCTCAGGTTCAAATTTACCCAGTTTTGATAAATGAATCCCCACTGTCATTAAAAGAGGTCTTTATAATCTTGTTCATGCTGGGGCTATAAATGTATCTTGGAGGACCTTATCATGTCCATGGGCCTCCAGTTGGGCAGTCCTTTCTTGGATAGAACTGAAGTTGGTTGAAGAATCCACAGGAGAGAACATGACAGGGTATTGCCCAACCTTATAGTGTCACTCAAATACTGAATGGCACCTTACTTAAAAACAACCTTTTTTCCTATAAAAAACATAGATCAGTGATTCCCAACCTATGGCTCTCCAGCAACAAGCTGCTCACCAAACCCTTATATGTTGCTCTCAGTGACCTCAAAACAGGTGCTTATTTTTGAATTCCTGGCTTGGAGGCAAGTTTTGTTTGAACATAAAAAATGCTAGAAAGAGCCTCCTGAGCTGCCACTTCACATAGGGGCTACCAAATAGCCAACGACAGCCCTTATTTGGCATCCCCAGTGACTTTTTCCATGTTTGTGTTGCTTTCCGACTCTTTTTACATTTGAATGTGGCTCACAGGTAAGAAAGGTTGGGGACCCTTGCCTTAGATATATAACTCCTATGTAGCACCTAATTGACACCCAGTTGGACATAATGTTTACTATTGGCAGGACCCTTTATTCATGCACATTATCTTGAATACGCCACGTACCTCTCAAGATGGGCATTCTACATTCAAAAACTCAAAGATAATCCCTCAGATGCATTACAAGTTTGTGTGTGTGTGGCCAGAGGGTTGTAGGAATCACACTTAATGCCACCTTCAGTGGTTATATAAAAACAACCTCCAGAAGCTCACATTAGATCAGCTCTACCCTCTACCCTCAAACATGTTGATTCCAAGGCTGATGCATATCCATCAAAGTACTAAACCCATCAAAACCCCTTGGACGAGATCTTTGTCTTGTAATTTAAGGGTGCATTGGTGAAGGCTCTAGCCTTAGCATTGGATAAGCATCCCCAGACCTGATTTTGGCTTTACTGAGACTTTGTGCCTCATGGACTGAAACATGTTCTCCCTTCTTACTTCAGAGCACATCTTCAAGATGGAAAACTATGACTTGTCCCCTTCCTTTTATACACAAAGTGGCTTATTTGATTAAGACATTACTAGTGGACCTATCCTAGCTCTTATACCAAATTGAAGATGTAAGTACTATTGATGCTGCCAAGAAAATACTTCAGCAGCACTCCGATGAAAAAATTGGTACTTTATTTGTGCCTCAAGCTAAGCGACGTTTAAAGCTTTTCCAGCCCTTTATCAAGCTACTATTGATGCTGCCTATCCAGAACTAAGGTAGGTGGGACACACTACAAAGGGATGGTCAATAACATCTAGACATGCTACAATTCCCTTCTAATTTGTAGCTCTTCTAATCTGCTACCAAAGGGACTATTTAGTGATGGGCAACTTTGTCCCATTTCGTTTTGGCACGAATTTCGCAAATTTCACATGAAATTCGCAAAATGGGCAAAAAATTCATGAAACGTCAAAATTCAGGCTGGTGCCCATTAAAGTCAATGGGCATCCATTAATCATTGCCGGCGTCTAAATTGTCGCTGGCGTCGATTCCGTTGCCACGTTAAAAAAAATGGATTGGATTTGAATTTTTGTGGCAATTCCGCAAATTTATTCGCCAGTGGCAAAACACGGAAATTCACCACGAATTTGCGCCTGGCGAATAAATTCACCCATCACTTGGACTATTCACTTGTAGTATTCCATGCTGATACTCGCTATAGGGAAGTAACATTGGTGGGTGTAGGGATGGTTATCTACATTCTCAAATTTTTCAAATCCTTACTAAAATAAAGAAAATGCCTCAAAAGTGCTGAATAAAAACATTATTTCCTTTCTCACATATGAAATTCCCCAACTTGCTTTCAAAGTGGTCAACTCAGTGTCACACAGCAGTTTTTTTTTCTGTTGTTTTTTTTTTATTGATGGGTTTTTTTTTGAAAATCTTTCTTCTCCCCAGTGCTAGAGCACAAGGACTGCAAAACTTTTATTTGCTCTTAGATATTTAAAAAGAGGTCTATTTAAGAAATCCTACAAGACAAAGTGCAATTTTAAAGTCATTTGGCAAACTGATTCTGTCAAGAAAGCTTAGTTTCATTATATTTACTGCCATAGCTTCTTCCCCACTCCACAACTCTGCTGTTCTTGTTCTCTTTAATACATTTGGGAGGCCTGTCAAGGCCTATACACTCTCTAAATAGCTTTGCAGATTAAATTTTTAACTCTCCTCTCTTCATGCAGATGCATTTTCTCCGACAAAGCCTTGCGATAAGATGTCAGCTTCCATCTTTCTCACCAGAGAGGTCTCAGGAACGTGCGCGTACATCTCGAAGCTTGGAAATGCTTTAGTAAAACCTACTTCAGAGGAGCGGTTCCTTGCTTGCCTGAGCCCTGGTTAAGTTGATTTCACACATCTCTCCTTATACAGCATTGCCTTTTTCTTTTTCTCATGTTCCTGTAGATAGAAAAAAAAAAGCACACGGAATTAAAAACAAACTAAGCATTTGTGATGGACAGGCAACTGTGGATTTCTAACTGACTTCACGTGTAATAGCTTTCCCATGTATTAAGGTGTCATGGGTAATATTAATTAAAGGAAACATCCTGCAGTTTATTCAACTCAATTCATGTTTACCCCACAATAAAAAAAAAATCTAGTGGTGCCATTGATACATTTTTTTTGATAATTTTTACAACATAGATATAGTATTGGTTATCTGGAAACCTGTTATCCAGAAAGCTTCGAATTAATTCAAATTTTTAAAAATGATTTCCTTTTTGTATGCAATAATAAATCTGTAGCTTGAACTTGATCCCAACAAAGATATAATTAATTGGTATTGGAAGCAAAACCAGCCTATCGGGTTTATTTAATGTTTACATGATTTTCTAGTAGACTTCAGGTATAAAGATCCAAATTATGGAAAGATAACAGGATAACAGGTCCCATATCTGTACTTCAGATGCCCTAAAATATTCATTTTCTTTTCAGAATATCATGAATACTCAAAAAGCTGAAAAAGAAACCACAAGCCTTATTACCTGCCCCTTGCCTTCCACATCAAGCAAATGGGATAAGAGCCTCCCCCGGTTATCCGGAAACCTGTTATCTAGAAAGCTCTAGATAGTTACAGGAAGGCCATCTCCCATATAGACTCCATTATAATCAAATTATTCACATTTTTGAAAATGGTTTTCTTTTTCTCTGTAATAATAAAACAGTAGCTTGTACTTGATCCCAACTAAGATATAATTAATCCTTATTGAAGGCAAAACAGTCCTATTGGGTTTAATAATTTAATACGTTTTTTAGTAGACTTAGATTTAATAGAGACTTAAGAAAAACCCCAGGTCCCGAGCATTATGGATAACAGGTTCAATGCCTGTTTTATATATAGGGGCTGATTCACTATGGGTCGAATATCGAGGGTTAATTAACCCTCGATATTCGACTAGGAATTAAAATCCTTCGACTTCGAATATCGAAGTCGGAGGATTTAGCGCAAATACTGCGATCGTGCGATCGAAGGATTATTCCTTCGATCGAACGATTAAATCCTTCGAATCGAACAATTCTAAGGATTTTAATCCAACGATCGAAGGAATATCCTTCGATCAAAAAAACTTAGGAAAGCCAATGGGGACCTACCCCATAGGCTAACATTGACTTCGGTAGCTTTTAGATGGCGAACTAGGGGGTCGAAGTTTTTTTTAAAGAGAAAGTACTTCGACTATCGATGGTCGAATAGTCGAACGATTTTTAGTTCGAATTCCTTCGTCCTAGTCGTAGTCGAAGGTCGAAGTAGCCCAAAAAAAACTTCGAAATTCGTAGTTTTTTACCTTCGAATCCTTCACTCGAAGTTAGTGAATCGGCCCCTTAGTGTATCAAGTATAAGCTCACTTTCTTTTTACCCCAGGAAATACATTTAGGACTATTCTGCTGTCACCCAGAGCATAAAGACTAATATAGATTTTTAGTTATCGGGTCAATAACAGTTATTGAAGTTCTTAAAGTTTCTTCTTATTTGTAGACCGTTATCGTGATATTGTTTTGATGCAAATGACAGATTGGAACCAGCTTTGGGTAGTTATTTAGCTCAAGTGGAACGAGCCTTAAATAAACTGCGCTTCTTCACTTAGTCAAAATAATTTCACTTTCTTTGTTTATCGGGAAATATGATTGGGCACTGAGATTATTCTATCTGCTCACCAGACTTCCTGTTTATGTGAAATGCTTTTTTTTTTATAGTGTCTCCTCGATTCTAACTTTAGTAATATTCATGGAAGTAGTTCTGTCACATCCAATCTATTTGAAGCCGGTGAATCCCTCATCACCACCTCCCAGTAGGAGATTTAGGAAAGTAACTGCTCTTGCAGTAACAAAACCATCCCTAATTGCCAGAAGAGGCTTGTAAGATTTCTACAGCCTGACATGAGTGAAGCATTTTCTGCCTATACCAGTTAGATGCCCCTCATGGCCCAAAGCCTAGAATAATTTGATGTCACAGGAGTTGTGGGCTGCTTATTCTGCAACCTAATTTTTTCATGTAAACTGGTCTAGATGCTCAGACCTTCTTGGGGGTTCCATGTAGGTTGATTTATAACACCTACTGAGGCATTTCACTGGTAGACTTTACTTTTTTAAGTTGGCCATAAAAAGTCCTATTTAGCTGCTAACTAGGACTCCCCACAGACCAGTCATCACTAGTCAAAATAATGGCCCACCAAAATCTGACTGAAGCTCTACCAGGTTTAAAAAACCCAATAGAAGAGGACCTCATCTGCCCATAGTTGCAGAACATTCTCAATAGATTTCATAAGCTGGCTATGATTAGTACAGCTTATCGTGGCTCAAATGCCATTTCTGACCCTGAATTATTACTGACCAATCAACTGTGCCCATTTTACCATCATACACACATACAACTGGAAAAAAAACATATATTGCATTACTGCGTATCAATAACTGAAAGTCTCCTTCTGACCTCAACTCTACTTTTGTCATGCTGGTCTGCTAAAACCTCTCATAACTTGCCTCTATTGTAATAAGCATAATTTTATTAAGAAGCCAGGATGGTTGTGATCAGTGATGTGAAGGTCAGGAAAAGCTTAATCTGCTCCCGACCCCAACCCTCAAATCCTAACCTGCAAAATGTTGCCATTGTAGGACCTGCGTCCAACCTGTACCCATGTTTTCTTGCTGTCTATGCAACTTCTGTGCATGCCTCTGATTCCAGAACAGGGGAATCTTTGGGAGCTGTGGAGGAGTGTACATCCCCTGTCTGACCCACAATGGTTGGCCAAATTTCAACAAACCTTTCCTTGCAGCACACCACTTACTCTTTTTTTGTAGGGTGCATTCAATTCCCAGAAAGCTTCCAGGCCAAGGGAACCATTCAAATTATATAAAGGGAAGAAGCAGGCTACCATAGACTGGCATATGCCTTTAACTCATTTTATTTCAGAAACCGTGGCTCAAGCTTTGAGGGACCAACCTGATGAAAAGGGATGGTCCCCGAAAGCTTGTGACACAGTTTCTGCAATAAAATTATTTAAAGGCATATAAGAGCCTATGGTTCTTCCCAGCATATAACCTGAATTGGCCAAATTTCAATCCAAACTCCAACCGGTGATCAACCTGCAGGTGACACTGGGTTTTGGGTCAACCCCCACATCATTAGTTGTAAGTTAGTGGCTCAAAAGGTTCATCTGATGCCACTTGGGTAGGGTCAGACAGTGTTTGTTCCCTGTGCATAAATAACAAAAATAAGAGCCCACTGGTGATTGACCCATCATCTCAAGTTTCCATCTAAGGGCGGGTAGTGAAGGCTTCACTCAAAAGCAGACAGAA
Organism: Xenopus laevis; assembly: GCF_017654675.1. Taxonomy (NCBI): domain Eukaryota; kingdom Metazoa; phylum Chordata; class Amphibia; order Anura; family Pipidae; genus Xenopus; species Xenopus laevis. The sequence continues at coordinate 161,034,165 of NC_054379.1, forward strand.
ATAAAATACGCCACAAACTGCATTAGCAATATCACAGCCCAAAGTCGCAAAGAGAAAAATATTATAGAACCATACCAGCATAGGTAATCTCCATTATACCATGTCAGCATACGTTCTGCACAATTTTGCAGAAACATTTAGAGGCGCAGTGGTCCTTTAATTCAATACACAAACAAAGTAGTTGGTTTTTTTTCAATTCTTTAAACATAAAATAACCGTTCAGTGCAGACTTGACCTTAATCGTGTCTATGCACCCTTGGTTACTATCCTCTCGTTTTTAGGGATACAGCAATGCTGATTTGTTAGATAATGAAAAGCAAATTGTTCTTGCAAAAAGGTGCAATTATACAGCCCATAATACCCAAATAAATTGGCTTAATGTAACATTATAATGAAATCCGTGCAAAAAAACCCTCTACACCAGCACAATAAAATAATAAAAAGTAATAGAACAGGTAATGGATGTAAAATAACGGCTCAAAAAAAAGTAGCTCAAATCATCTTCGTACCAGTCAGAAGCTACGGAGAGGGGCACATCCAATCACAATAAAACATTAGAATGAACCACTTTTAAATAGTAATATAAATTTCTGTGGACGTTTCCCCGTCCCGTGATGTAGAATTGACATATAGTTTGATTTTCTTTCTTTTAATATAAGCCACGGTTTTACAGTCCTAGTGAAACCATTTTATTGCCGGAGATATATTAGACATGGTTCATTTCCTCCCTCAGTATGGCTTTAATTTTCCACATCCATGGCTTGACACAGACCCAAACACCAGAATATGGTTGCTCGCTATAAACTGTTTGGCTTTCTTTGATTGCTTCACAATTTACTCTGTACACTTCGTGCCGTTAACCCTTTTCCCATTCGACGGCGAGGTAGAACTTTCAAGGAGCGTTCTTTATCTTTCTTTTGAGGTTTATAGGATATGCCTGGAGGCAACGTTTTTTGTTGAGAGAGTTATGCCAAAGCGATACATCAGCCTGCCCAATTAGCTGTGTTCCTGATCATCACAACTTGATTTCCTAGTTGGGCAATTTGGACATTAGCTGTCATTTTAATTTCTCTCTGCTTGTATGGGGTTAAAACGGTCTCCCAACTGGGGCGTCCCGCTTCTCTATGGCAGCGCTTACATTGTTATTCTCTCTTTCTGTTTGGTTCTATTTGCAGTGGTTTTTTGGAGCCAAGAAAATGCCAGTCTTTTTTTTTCTCATTACTTGTTCTTTAGGGGGAAAAAACGAATTCTTTCCTGTCTGCAGTGTTGTCACATCCGATATCGAGTTCCTTATGGCACTAAAAATATATCTGGGAGGGTCACCGGATCAGCCTGTGCCTCGGGGCTCCTTGCCTGAAGTACAAACGACTCAACTCAACTCATGTTAGTCATCTCCGTGGCCTATCGGTGCTGACGGACCGCCGGCTCTGTCTGTGGGCTAGCCGTGATAACTGCCTTGAAATGTTAAGTGCTTAATTAAAGACCTTTCATATCAGTTATTGAGGGCTCCATCTCTCATAGCCCAAGGCAGTGTACTTTACAGAGAGCTCCCTGGAGCCCAGGAGAACTTTATTACAGTGACATGTACAAATAAATACAAATAATATGAAAAACCAGAAGGAAACAAGTCGTAATTTTTTTTTGCATCTTTCTGCATCCGAAAACGACTGTTTCATCACAGCATTGCTACTTCTTGGTTTCAAGCCACCGAGGCTCAGTATGCAATGCATTTTGGGGGTTTTGTTTTTTATCCGTTTCAGGACAAACGGCTACCGAAGTGTCACCATGTGGTTCAATGGGTCGACCTTATTAAATAATGAGACACGTTCAGGTTAGGAACTGATGTTATTAAGGGGCAGATTTATTAAGGGTCGAATTGACTGTCATGGTAAAATGAATCAATTAATAGTGCTGCTCCAGCAGAATTCTGCACTGAAATCCATTTCTCAAAAGAGCAAACAGATTTTTTAATATTCAATTTTGAAATCTGACATGGGGCTAGACATATTGTCAATTTCCCAGCTGCCCCAAGTCATGTGAATTGTGCTCTGATAAACTTCAATCACTCTTTACTGCTGCACTGCAAGTTGGAGTGATATCACCCCCCCTCCCTTCCCCCCCCCAGCAGCCAAACAAAAGAACAATAGGAAGGTAACCAGATAACAGCTCCCTAACACAAGATAACAGCTGCCTGGTAGATCTAAGAACAACACTCAATAGTAAAAACCCATGTCCCACTGAGACACATTCAGTTACATTGAGAAGGAAAAACAGCAGCCTGCCAGAAAGCATTTCTCTCCTAAAGTGCAGGCACAAGTCACATGACCAGGGGCAGCTGGGAAATTGACAAAATGTCTAGCCCCATGTCAGATTTCAAAATTGAATATAAAAAAATCTGTTTGTTCTGTAGAGAAATGCATTGCAGTGCAGAATTCTGCTGGAGCAGTACTATTAACTGATTAATTTAAAAAAATTCCCATGACAGTATCCCTTTAAGGTCAAAACTAAGGATGCACCAAATCCAGGATTTGGTTCGGTATTCAGCAAGGATTCTGCCTTTTTCAGCAGGATTCAAATTCGGGCGAATCCTTCTGCCCAGCCGAATCGAATAATTTACATATGCAAATTAAGGGAGGGGAGGAAAATCTCATGACTTTTTGTCACAAAATATGTAAGTAAAAAATTCCCACCGCTAATTTGCATATGCACATTAGGATTCAAATTCAAATTAGGAATCAGATTCAGGTTCGGTATTCGACCAAATCTTTAGTGAAGGATAAAAAAATAAAAATAGTGCATTCTGTGCATCCCTAGGCAAAACTCAACAAGAGAATTATCCAAACTGGATTCCAATTTTTAAAAAAATTCAAATTCGATTTTCGAGATTTATCATACTCTGGCCCTTTAAGAATTCAAATTCGACTATTTGCCACATATACATATACATATTTGCCTAATTACTGTTTAAATCAATGGGAGAGGTCCAGTGGTCAATTTGGAGTTGTTTGTATCCAACCTGACATTCGAGTTTTTTTGTGTAGAAAAAACACGAATCGCGTTTGATTGAATTCAAACCGAATTCAATTCGAATTTTCGGGTCATTTGAATTCGTCCGACTTTTACAAATTGGATTTTTTTGTGAATCTCCCCAAATCGAATTTCGAATTCATTCGAATTTAAGGGAGTTTAAAAAACTCTTGATAAATGCACCTATAAAACTCCCAAGGCACATCCTTCTGCCGCCTACTCCTA
>NC_054379.1:161044916-161149916 GCF_017654675.1 Xenopus laevis
ACATTAAATAAACCCAATGGGCTGATTTTGCTTCCAATAAGGATTAATTTTATCTTAGTTGGGATCAAGTACAAGCTACTGTTTTATTATTACAGGTATGGGACCTGTTATCCAGAATGCTCGGGACCCAGGGTGTTTCGGATAAGGGGTTCTGTAATTTGGATGTTCATACCATAAGGGGCAGATTTATCAAAGGTCGAAGTGAAAATTCAAATTTAAAAAATTTGAATTTCAAGCTAAATTAAAAATTTCGACCATTCGCCATCTAAAACCTGCCGAATTGCTGTTTTAGCCTATTGGGGAACTCCTAGAATCTATTTGGAGTCAATTGGTAGACTTTGAAAAATCAACGTTTTTTTTATTGAAAAAGTTTGAATCAAATTCGATCAAATGCACTATTACTTCGATTCGTACGATTCGAATTTGATTGAAAACTGAACTATTTGATCGAAAATGGACCTATTCGGCCAAAAAAAACTTTGATTTAATTTAGGTTGGTCTTTTTGAATTCGAAGTTTTTCAAATTCAAAATTCAACCCTTGATAAATCTGCCCCTTAGTCATATAAACATGAAATAAACCCAATAGGCTGGTTTTGCTTCCAATAAGGATTAATTATTCTTAGTTGGGATCAAGTACAAGCTACTGTTTTATTATTATTTTTAAAAATATGAATTATTTGGATAAAATGGAGTCTATGGGAGACGACCTTTATGCAATTCTGAGCTTTCTGGATAACGGGTTTCCAATTATATACTGCTTATTGCAACAGAAAGCTTCTTTATTTGTTTTAACAGCTTCTCACTTTCACCAAAGAACAGTATAAAGATTAATGACGTGGCAAGAAAGTTTTATACATATTTTTTTCTGTTAGCGTTATATATGCTTCTCATAAATACGCAGATAAATCTACGGAGGACGTCCTATCCGACCCTTGCAAGAATATAGCTGGTAATGAAGCTTGCCTAGGTTGGATCTAGTCATTTGAATCTAATACAGCCCATGCCGCACGTCTTGTTTTATTGCTAATTGAGTTTTCTTGCGTGGCCTCAAGATTGGACGGCGCTACTCGTGATTTAAACGCCGGCAACAATTTTATACGTTCTTTTCAATTCCTTCAGTCCCTTTTTTAAAGCTGGAGAGGCACCGTCGGAAAACCGAGTGATTCATGCATGAGAAGTCTACGGATAGTTTTACTGGAACGTATAAAAATTAATTGGAGAAAAATGATGATGGTTTGGGGAATAGACGCGTTATTACAATTTATTTTTATAGCTCCGGATAATATTTAAAGCAATATTAAGGGGATATTTTACGGAACAACATCAATGAATTAAAAGAGAATCTATAAAATTCTTTCTGTTTTTTTATGTCCGTGTATTATTCTACCCTGTTAGACTGACAGTAACACTAGAACAGAAGTTGGTTAACCCACTGCAGCTTCGGATGAGGAAAAGATTCCCACTTTTTCCCAAAATGTGTTTTCTATTACCCACTGTATGTGAAATAGATTCCCATGTCTTTATTTCAGACCTAGGATTTTTGAGATTTGGCTGTTCAATATATATTCTTAAAAAAAAAACCCTAAAAGCATTAACTGCATTCAAAGGGAAGCGGCATTAAAGGGAATGTTCACCTTTAAATTAACCTTTAGGGGCAGATTAATCAAGGGTCGAATTTGAAGTGGAAAATACTTCGAAATTCAACCATCTAATAGAATCCTCTGACATTCGAATTCGAAGTCGGAGGATTTTATTCATCGTACGATCGTACTTCAAATCGTATGTTTCAAACTATTTTATCGTACGATTTTCCTTAGAGTAGAAAAAATGTAGAAAATTGCTCTGGAAGGTCCCCATAGGTTAACATTGCACTTAGGCAGGTTTAAGTTGGCGAAGTATTGAAGTTGAAGTTTTTATAAAGAGACAATACTTTGATTATCGAATGGTCAAACGATTTTTACTTCGAATCGAAGTCGAAGTAAATTCGAAGTCGTAGTATCCTATTCGATGGTCGAAGTATTCAAAAAGTTACTTTGAATTTAGAATTTTTTAACTTTGGAAATTCCCTCTAATTCACTTCGACCCTTGATAAATCTGCCTCTTACGGTGGCCATACACGGGCCGATAAAAGCTGCCGACAGACCGTGTCGGCAGCTTATTGGCCCGTGTATGGGGCCCCCCGACGGGCTTCTCCGATCGAGATCTGGCCAAAAGTCGGCCAGATCTCAATCGGATGGGACAGAAAATCCCGTCGGATCGCGGCCGCATCTATTCGTTGATGCGTTTCGTGATACGACCGCCCGTTAAGGCATCTTTAGGATCCGATCGTTGGGCCCTAGGGCCCACGATCGGATCAGCCCGATATTGCCCACCTCAAGGTGGGCATATCGGAGGGAGATCCGCTCGTTTGGCGACATTGCCAAACGAGCGGATCTCTCAGTGTATGGGCACCTTTAGTGTAGTCAAGGGTCAAACTGGGCCAGAAAATGGGTGGGCCCCTGGCTTTTGTGGGCCCTGCTGGCGCAGACCCGCTCCCTGCACTAATCTACCTGCAGCGGCGTCCCTTTTTTAGGCAGGTCACGGTAAAAACAAAGCAGGCGTGCATGCATATGTGCAATGCAGCTGGGGATCTAGCATTGTGGCAGGGGGCCCAGAGGGGGACCCTGAGACAGCAACCGGGACCCAGAGACTGACCCTGAGTGTATAAAACCCGCTTGTGGGGACATTTTGGTTAAGGGCATTCCTGCTGTTTTGCCTCATGATTCATTTTCCTGTTCCTGTTTCCTTCTTCCTGTCTAAGCTGACAGCAAACATGGAGTAGGCTAGACCTGCCTGCCATGTTTTAATTAATGTACCAAAAGTTCCTGTGGTTGTCTGACTGCTTCACCTGAACAAACACGGCAGAATCATTTAACCCACTTCTAGCCAAGCAGTTTATTACGTTTAGGGGGTATTTATTAACGGTTGAATTTTACAGCTATATGAACTTTTTTTAGACTTCGAATGAACTCACAACTCGAATGGTTTCTAATTTAAGAAAAAAAATTGAATTGATCAAGTTTTCGATCAAAACCCTCTGAAAAAACTTAAAACGTCATGAAGGCTATTAACGTCTTCTAATGGTTCAGGAGACCTCTGCCATTGGCTCCTACATGACCTCAACAGGTTTTAGATGGTGTATTTTTGGATTCAAGCTATTTCCAACAATGGGGTATAATAAATCTTGAAAACTTGGATTTTTTTGTGGAAAAACACAACTTGAACCTTAATAAATAACCCCCTTAGTATGATGTAGACTAGAGTGATATATTGATGCAATTTGCAATTGTGTTTCACTTTTATTATTTGTGGTTTATTTGTGAGTTATTTAACTTTTTGTTCAGCGGCTCTCCTGTTTGCAGTTTCAGCAATCTGGTTGCTAGCGTCTATATTACTCTAGCAACCATGCATTGATTTGAATAAGAGACTGGAATATGAATAGGAGAGGCCTGAATAGAAAGATGAGTAATAACAAATAGCAATACATTTGTTGCCTTACAGAGTATTCATTTTTAGATGGGGTCAGTGACCCCTATTTGAAAGCTGAAAAGAGCCAGAGGAAGAATAATTAAAAAACTATAAAAAAAGAAATAATGAAGGCCAATAAAAAAATTGCCTAGAATTAGCCATAATAAAAGTTAACTTGAAGGCAAACCTCCGCTTTCAGCGACTAACAACTGGCTATAAGAGTTTACCCTGGTGGTCTAGTCGGGGGACGGCAGGGACGCCTGCCACCCCCTCGGCGGGGACGTACGCCGTGTGTTTCTCCTTCCTTGGCACTGGTAACTAGGGGCGTGTGCAGCGCGCTTCTGCTGCTTTGTTGGCGCATGCACACTGGCATATTGACGTCAGCGCGCAACGACGCGAAAATTCAAATATTTAAATGGCCATCATACTAGTTTTCATTGCCCGTTATAGGTTTGTTCCTGGTGCCTTTAGCTGTTTGCTTTTCTGATTCTGAGCTTGATTCTGACTATCTGTTGGGAGTTGGGACCCCTGCCTGTTCCTGACAATTCTGACCTCTGTATCCTGATCCATTGCCTGAATTTCGACTACCTCTTCTGCCGTATCCCTCTGATTGATCTCCCGGTTTTGACCCTTGCCTGCCTGACCTCGCTTTTGGACGCTGCCTGCCCAGAACCGGCCTGATTTGTTTACGCTCACTTTCTGCCTGCCTTGACCCGGCCAGTTTCGACTACGATCCCGTCTAACACCTTGTACCACGACCTTCAGCCCAAAGACTTTGCTAACAGTTGTGCCCCTCTGCTTATCCAGAACCCCCTTGCCTTGCACCTCTCATTTAAGTCCTGGTGGCATCCAAGTAGCTGAGGGCTCCACCTGAGGCCAACGGCGGTCACACTACAGATGAAGCACAAGCCGAGACCAGGGTGCCTGGCATTTGTTCTGGTGTTGGGTGCCGACCATGACACTGGCCCTGCACATTTATTTTGTGTTGTGTATATGGCCTATCATCAATGCTCTTCTGCTTTGCCTCAACTGTCACATGATAAATTAGTAGTTGCATTAATTAGGTTTCCCCCCAAGCCTACTACTACACCCCACAAGACCATCACATTAGATCATTCATTATTTATATATAATACAGTTATAAAAGTCCAGGTGTACCTATTATTTGTTACTACCTATGTTCTGTAGTGGGCAGGACAATATTTCCCAGTTCCCTCCGTAGCTATTTAATGTGTTTGTTTATTGACGTGTTTGTTTATCAGTCGTGTGACCTTTACCACTGCAGCTGCTGCACATTTTCCCAGGGATTGGGGCCAGAAATGTTAAACTTTAGATAATGACGCTCCATAATATGTCTGCAGAGCACAAAATAATTCCCAGTTTGCTATATAAGAATTTCAGTGGGAATTTATTGTTCTTCTGTTCTAAAACTCTAAGGCAGTGGTTTTTTAAATGGTTCAAATCATAGTTACATAGTTACATAGTAAAATTGGGTTGAAAAAAGACAAAGTCCATCAAGTTCAACCCCTCCAAATGAAAACCCAGCATCCATACATACACCCCTCCCTATTTTTAATTAAATTCTATATACCCATACCTATACTAACTATAGAGTTTAGTATCACAATAGCCTTTGATATTATGTCTGTCCAAGAAATCATCATCCAAGTCCCTCTTATAGTCATTAACTGAATCAGCATCACAACATCACCCGGCAGTGCATTCCCCAACCTCACTGTCCTCACTGTGATGAACCCCCTACTCTGTTCCTTTAAATGAAACTTCTTTTCTTCTAGTCTAAATCCCCCCCTTTATGATGCAGAATCAGCTCCATTTGCTCCTAGGTCGGTTTTAAATATTGTAGGTACAGTCACTTACAGGGTGATCCAAAATGTAAACATGAAGTTTAGCGATGGGCGAATTTTTCCCGTTTCGATTCGCCGCAAATTTTGTGAATTTCCAGCGAAATTCGCGGAACTGGCAAAAAATTCACGAAACCCAGATTTTGGCGCTGGCGCCCATTAAAGTCAATGGGCGTCCATTAATCGGCGTCAGCGTAGAAATTATCACGGCGTTTCCATTGCTGGCATCAAAAAAAACGTTTTCGCCGGCGAATTTTCACTGCAAATTCGCAAATTTATTCGCCGGCAGCGAAACGTGGAAATTTGATGCGAATTCAGGCCCAGCAAATAAATTCGCAAATCACTAATGAAGGTAGCATCCACCCCAAATCTCAAACTAGACTGAGCTCCTTCTTGCATTCTGGACCCTCTCTAGTGGGCCAATTCTATGGTTTGGGAAACTTGCTCTAAGGGAAGTAACTTTACATCTTTATTAATTGAAGAAAAATAGTAAAAACCTCTTCTCTCCACCGCTTATTCCAATGTTAGTGTTGTTCACTGATCAACTGCTTATATAGCAACTATTATTCCATTCCCAAATTACCAGTGTACTAAAAAATATAGTTCATTACCAATTAGTCAGAACCTTAATAATTACAAAAAGTGCTTGTGCTTAATTAATGGGAATTGTCTTAGAAGTGCAACGTGCCAATTAATAAATTGAACTTAGTTCGAATTCATCAATCACAATTGAATGCATTAATTACAATATAGTACATTCAGAATTAATTAAAAAGGTTATTTCTAAAAGTGCTAGTGCGGCTGGTGAGTGCAATCACCAATTTGCCAGTGATTTTTAAAACAAATATTCATATATAGGAATAAGGTAGGTTAAAAAAGCAATTGCTGTGTGGTCTTAGAAAGTGAACTATTTAGATAAATACAAAAAAGATTATTTTTTTTTAAAAAAAAAATGTTTTCATTACCTGCATTTAAGAAAAAAAGTAGGAAGATGAAAAGAGTATAGAGGTATTTTCTAGGCCCTGGGACTCCACACGGGGAGGAATTAGAACACTGGGGACCGTGGTCTCAAAATTACCTTTTTGTCTCAAAGAAGAGCTACTTATCCCTAAAAAAAACACAAATCACCCAGTGGCATATAGTAAAACGCGTTTTGGAGAGTTAAATGCGGTATGGCTAGTGATGGGCGAATTTATTCGCCAGGCGCGAATTCGCGGCGAATTTGCGCGATTCGCGGCAGGCGAATAAATTCGCGAAACGCCCGCGAAAATTTGCCGAGAAAAATTCGCCAGCGTCAATTTTTTTTTCGGAAAACGGACGCCTGCGTCAAAAACGGGCGCCGGCGCCGTTTCGCGAATTTTTCGCCGTTTCGCGAATTTCGCGCGAAATTCGCGAATTTTTCGGTGAAGCGAAACGGCGCAAATTCGCCCATCACTAGGTATGGCAAAAGGCTTGTAGGTCGGGTATCCAACAAACTGTTAAAAACAACAAAATAGGAATCAATTCCGTTTTCTAAAGTGCCGAGAGTTTTGCCAACGCGCGTTTCGCCTGGGCTTTGACAAGAAGTTGGCAAAACTCTCAGCACTTTAGAAAACGGAATTGGTTCGTATTTTGTTGTATTTAACAGTTTGTTACTATTTTTCTTCAATTAATAAATCTCAGTTGAGTAAACAATACCTCTTTTCCTCCAGGAAGTGAACTTTTAGGGGCTGATTCACTAAGGATCGAATATCTAGGGTTAATTAACCCTCGATATTCGACTGGGAATTGAAATCCTTCGACTTCGAATATCGAAGTCGAAGGATTTAGCGCAAATAGTGCGATCCTACGATCGAAGGATAATTCCTTTGATCGAACAATAAAATCCTTCGAATGAGTAAGTGCCCCTATAGGCACGAAACGCGTTAGGTCTTCATGTCCTAATAAATTTTTTACTTTTTACATTTGTTTCTTTATTTTTGGAGACCCTCACATCTTTTGGATACAATGCTTATGGTCTCTGCACCTTGGGACTGAGGTGAACTGTGAGTGTTTTCCTCCTTATCATTTTTTCTATTATATTTTCTTTTGTATCTTCAATTACTTAATATTTATGTTGAGTGGTACCATAGATAACTTTTTGTGGCAGTAGCACAAACCACACTATTTTCAGATTTATCAAGGGTCGAATTTGGAGGGGTTAAATCTTTCGAAATTCGACTGGGGAATAAAATCGAATAGGGAATTCGGGCGAATATACGCGCTGGCGAATAGTCGAATGGGCCAATATTCGCCCGGCGAATAGTCGAGCGATCGAATATTCGATCGAAGGATTTTCATTCGATCGAATGATCGATCGAATGCCTTTTTATTCTATCAAAAACTTAGAAAAAAAGCCTATGGGACTTTCCCATAGGCTTTTAAAGCAATTCGGTAGGTTTAATCTGGCGAAGTAGGCAGTCGAATAATTTTTAAAAGAGACAGTACTAGTAGTAGTCGCAGCGTTTTTTCGCTCGATCTATTCGAATCACTCTATCAGGGGAATTTACGCCAATTCGATAGTCGAGGAGCACAAAAAACTCCTCGAGATTCGAGTTTTTTTCCCTCTATTCATTCACCCGAGCTTAGTAAATGTGCCCCGTAATGTTTAAAGGTGGAAAATAGGAAATAGGAAAATGATTAAAGGAGAAGGAATACCATTTTCTACTTGAGGGTGCCAAAAGTTAGGCACCCCCAAGTGGCTACATTTACTTACTTGACACCCCGGCTGGTGCTCCTATCAGCAGAAAACGACACTGGCCCAGGGTTCTTCTAACTGGCAACATGGAGCGATGTGCTCTTTCTGCTTCTTCGGGATTTCTCGTGGCTGCGCATGCTTTTTCGCTCTACTGCGTGCGCATCTGTCCCGGGAAATTTAAAAACCGAAGAAGCATTAAGAGAATTGCTCCATGGCGCTCACTAGAAGAACCCCAGGCCGGTGCGGGTTTTCTGCTGATAGGAGCACTGGCACGGGGTGCCTAACTTTTGGCACATCCAAGTAGAAAATGGTATTTTTTCTCCTTTAAAAAACTAAAGGGATAGAAAGAACAGGGGAAAGGAGGAAAGATGAAAGGGTTAATAAAGCAATAGAAGGATGAAGCAATAGAGAGAAGTCATGGTTGCCAAAGAAGGAGAAAGAGTTAGAAAAAACAAGAATGGAGAAGAGATTTGGGGAGTGGGCCCATTGTTCAGATTTTTTATGCCTTGGTTGAGCCTCAAGTGCTTATTTATACTTGTCAATATTTTATTACTAGTAGGTGTATGTAAAACCCATAGTGCACCTCCTAACCAACATTGTGGCTTAATAGCAATGTATGGGGTCTATACAGCAGCCCACTGAACTGATATCTAGCCAAATATTGGGAATATATTTGTATTTGGTAGTTAGAAAAGTCTACCTTTATTAAAGTTAAGTACCAGTAGGTTTTGTCAGAATTACAGAAGTCAACTCTTCTATTTAACATACAAGTAATTAGAACAGCCAATGGGCTTTTAATGCACCTCTTGTGATTCCTCTGTCGGCCCAAGCAAATGGCCATTCTGAACAGGTTGCTTTTTGCACTTGTTTATACTGATCTTGCCTTGTAACCCACTCAAACTCCTGCCTTTTCACTTGAACTTGTTGAACCCTGATCTGTTGATTGAGTTGCCCATCACCCATGATCCCATTCATCTGCTTTGTTTGGTTCTGACGCTCCCTTAACTAGATACAGATATGGAAACTGTTATCAAAATGCTCGGGACCTGAGGTTTTATGGATAATGGGTCTTTCTGTAATTTGGATCTCCATACATTAAGGGGCCGATTCACTAACTTCGAGTGAAGGATTCGAAGTAAAAAAACTTCGAATTTCGAAGGTTTTTTTGGGCTACTTCGACCATCGAATGGGCTACTTCGACCTTTGACTACGACTACGAATCGAAGGATTCGAAGTAAAAATCGTTCGACTATTCGACCATTCGATAGTCGAAAAACTTCGACCCCCTAGTTCGCCATCTAAAAGCTACCGAAGTCAATGTTAGCCTATGGGGAAGGTCTCCATAGGCTTGGCTAACTTTTTTTGATCGAAGGATATTCCTTCGATCGTTGGATTTAAATCCTTCAATCCTTCGGTTTGAAGGATTTATTCGTTCGATCGAAGGAATAATCCTTCGATCGTTCGATCGTACTATCTGCGCTAAATCCTTCGACTTCGATATTCGAAGTCGAAGGATTTTAGTTCCTAGTTGAATATCGAGGGTTAATTAACCCTCGATATTCGACCCATAGTGAATCGGCCCCTAAGTCTACTAGAAAATCATGTAAATATTAATTAAACCCGATAGGATTGTTTTGCCTCCAATTAGGAATCATTTACAGGTATGGGATTTGTTATCCAGAAAACCGTTATCCCGAAAGTTCTGAATTACAGAAAGTCCATCTCCCATAGCCTCCATTTTATCCAAATAATCCAAATGTTTTTTTAAAAATAATTTCTTTGTTCTCTACAATAATAAAACAGTAGCTTGATGCTAAGATATTATTAATCCTTATTGGAAGCAAAACCAGCCTATTGGGTTTTTCTTATTCTAGTAGACTTGAGTTATGGAGCTCCACATTATGGAAAGATCGGTTATCTGGAAAATCTCCAGGTCCCGAGCATTATGGATAACAGGTCCCATACCTGTATATCTTAGTTGGGATCAAGTACAAGGTACTGTTTTATTATTACACAGAAAAAGGAATTCAACTTTAAACATTTGAAGTATTGGATTAAAATGGGAGATGACCTTCTGGAATTCAGAACTTTCTGCATAACGGGTTGCCGGAAAATGGATCCCATGCCTATATACTTCATGTTAAGTCATTACATGCTTATTCCAGGCGATTTTTCCTTTCTCATTTATATTTACTAATTGTTTAACCTTGCCCTTTGTATGAAAGATAATGCAACCCCTCCATGAAACTCTACTTTCCTACTGTACTACTAAGGTTGGTCCAAACCTAATTCCAGATGTTTATACCCATGGACTTTAAACATGTGTTTGCCCTGAGGCTCAGTTTTATGCATTTCACTTGAGGTGTTAATGAGAGTCAGAATCAGATCTTTGCCACAACAAATTTCTAGGATAAAGTTCAAAGTTCCAAAGTAATTCATCTCCTAACATCCAGGTCTTATCTGCAGTACAAATCAGCCTTTAGTGTGGTTCTACTGCCACTGCTGGGGAGAAACGGTATTACAACTACTCTATAAAACTTTATTGCAACTGGATTGTGAGCTTGTGAATAAAGCTTCTGTGGTACAGCAATACCTTCGTGTTTATCAGCCCCTAGTTCTGTACAACTTCTTTATTTTATACTTTAAATATCTTTATTTTAGAATAAAAATATATACTTCTGAAAAGCCTGAACCCAGGAGGTTCCTCCAATATGCATCAGTTATAAGACTAAAATTTTACTAAAGTACCTACCCAGAAGAACACACACTGCTTTACATGTATTGATTGTATTGCAGTCTATGATGATTGAGAGCTGACATATGTTTCCTTAATTAATATACAGGATATGAAAACCAACTGTTTACGACAGCTCCAACCCCATAAGTATAACTACAATGATATAGAACGTTCTTGGCACCCAATAAGCCATGTCCTCAAAGCTGAGATTATTAACCTGTGACCTGAAATGAGACCCCATTTTTTATAGCAGGTCCCCATGAGCCCCAGCTTTAATTTGGATAACTTTAGAAAAAGGTCATGAATCCCTGACCAAAGGGAGTTGCACCAGTTGGAGTTTGTGTTCATTGTTTATCGTATCTTTATTTCCCTTCCAAGGGACTCCTTTGTTAGGAATAAATACTGGTTTGCGTGGCGCCTATGTGCTGAGTAACACACCCATACCAGAACTGCAAGTTACAGTATATGAATATTTATTAAAAAAGAAAAAACAAGTCTGAGTTCAGACAAAGGTTTTGCCAGGCAGCAAACAAAAAGAAGTCCATAAAACAGGCCAAGGGTCAAGGGTGGGCAGGAAGATCAGGCCGAAGATCAGGACAGGCAGAAACCAGTTAACAGGCCAAGATCAAAACTGGGAGATCAGATAATGGGGAACCAGGACAAGAGCAGGAGCAGGGTCACAGAGACAAGGTTGCAGGATCAGGGTCTGGAACAAGATCAGAAGAACCAATGCAAATCAAAATCAGGAATATGACACGAGGCTAGGATAAGGCAGGTTGGACAATGATCCAGCAACAAGGGAGAGGGGGAATCTGGCTTTAATAGCCTTTAAGGAGCTATTGCCCACAGCATGAATAGAGGGAGTGACTCAGGGAAGATGACTTGAAGGTAGCGTAAGATCTGCACCCTCAGAAACTTCCCGGCCAAAACAAATACAAGAGTCTTGTCCCCATACAGTATGTAGTAAAGGCACAAAGTTGACCCAGGTGCAGCAACCCATAGCAACCATTAAGAGATATACTTTTAAACAGGTGGATGGTAAATGCTACCCGCTGATGGGTTTATGGCTGTAGATGACTAGAATAATGGCAAACCCACTGGTGTCCAGATAGTGGAACCTAACACTCCTCCTGGTTTGGGGGGTGAAATGTCACATGGTGGTCGTCTCAAAAATGTATTAAACGCCACTTGGGGTGGAGGGAATAAAATAACATATTTTGGCGCTGACACGAGAGATGCTCAATCTAGTCATATGACACTTGTGGACTGGGATAGCTCCTGTTTGTAAGTGTTTGACTTAGGAGCAAGGTAGGGAGCTGAAAGACTGTTGCTTGGTCTTCTGTTATGCCTCTCCTCCTCCTACTCATTAGCATTTTTCTATCCCTGCCTGCCTAAGTCCCTTATTAAAGGGATACTGTCATGGGGAAAAAAAAAAATTCAAAATGAATCAGTTAATAGTGCTGCCCCAGCAGAATTCTGCACTGGAATCCATTTCTCAAAAGAGCAAACAGATTTTTTTTTTATATTCAATTTTGAAATCTGACATGGGGCTAGACATTTTGTCAATTTCCCATCTGAAAAAAAAATTTTTCCCATGACAGTATCCCTTTAAGTAACTTCTGTTCCCTTACAGACCAATGTAATTAGACATATTACTGGGAGAGTGTCACTAGGATGAGTGTGATTGGGGGATGTCTTAAAACAGCCCAGGGCCCATTATTCTCTTAAACCTGACACTTACATACCCCATTGTCAAACAGCATCTGTCTCAACCCTGAAAGAAATGTAATGTAAACTAATAAGCATTCTAGCATTCTTTATAGCGATCTCACCACCCGAGGTGGCAGTTTACCCTCACTCACTAGTCTAGACAAAACTTAACTGATGGAGACTCAACAATATGGAGTCTCTCACTCCAATGGACACTAATATGGAGAAGCATAAGGCTCCTTGTACTAAATAACCTGTGTCAATACGATTTACTGAACACTTAGAGGACCATAATGTAACAATTTTTAGATCTATCTTCACTACACACATCATGGCTACCCCTCCAGTTTTTGAACTCAACCTCCAACTCCATGCTCCCCTCCCAACTCGAACTCCAGCCTACTTACATTACAAGCTACAGTTTCCCTGTTATAGTTATAATTTCATGTTAGAATTTAAAAAAAAATGGAAATGATAAATATATTGGATATTCAATGGCCGGTGCATGGTTCTGAATTCTATCAACTGTAGCAAATCCCTATTGTGATTCATCATTCAGCTGCCACTGACCTTGGGCAAGAAACTTCATTCCCCTGTGCTCCACACATCACAATTCCTCCGGTATTCTGTAAAAACCCCAAAACGATAACTGTGTTCTGTCGCGAGAATAATTATTTTATTATGATATTTGGATTTTAGCATAGGAGCACAAATATCGGCACAAATCACAAAAACAGGGTTCCGATCATAGAAAATATTCATAAAAAATTTACAAAAATACATTTTTTATTTCAGCGTTTCCTTCCACGAACGCATAAATCAATAGTCTGCATTTATTCATAAAATTCCGTCTGCTCTCAGGTTTTTCTTGCAGTTCGGAATAAAACAAGAGGAATACAAAACAAGGTTACCTCTGACCATGAATTGTCTTATTAAATTGCGCTTGTATACACCAGACTATAAATATATTGAGCAAGCCAAGCATCTATCTTGTTGTTGGGTTTTTCATAGAAGTTGAGATTATGTGAGCACGGCAATTGAATCTGGCAGCACCCGTCTGTAGAAATGTAGATTTCAGAGTTTTGCAGTTTAATACGATAAATCGCTGTCCTGTTCCTCTCTTATTATTGTTTACAGGATATTTTCATGTGTATTATGATTATATGCTCATGGTTTCATTATTTTGTCTTTTTCGGCTCTCCAGAGTAGGGATGTAGCGAACTGTTCGCCGGCGAACTAGTTCGCGCGAACTTCGACTGTTCGCGTCCGCCGCAAGTTCGCGAACGTCGCGCGACGTTCACCAATAGGCGTTCGCGTCAAAATCGTTCGACCATTCGACCATTCGGTCGCTAAAATCGAACGATTTTCGTTCGATTCGAACGAAAATCGTTCGATCGAACGATTAAAATCCTTAGATCGTTCGAATCGAACGATTTTCGGATGTTCGAAGTTCGCGAACAGTTCGCGAACTGTTCGCATTTTTTGCCGGTGTTCGCGAACGGCGTTCGCGAACACATACTCGGCGGTTCGCTACATCCCTACTCCAGAGTAGTGATGGGCGAATTTGTCCCGTTTCGCAGAAAAAATTGTGAATTTCCTGCGAAATTTGTGAAATACGAATTTTGGCGCCTGCGTCAATTCTGACGCTTGCATCAATTTTGATGCTGACGTTAAAGGCAATGGACTTCCGAATAATGTTAATGCGCAACGGTTTTGACGCAAACGACTTTTCCGACGTGTGTCCAAACTTTTCTTACGCAGGTTATAGCTTTGCGGCAGTTTTGCAAAATTATTTGCTGCCGGCGAAACGTGGAAATTCGTCACTAATTCGCACCTGGCAAATTTATTTGCCCATCACTACTCCAGAGCAGTTCCTACTTGTGTACCAAATGCCACTACTGCTTTCCTTGTTGCCCCCTTGCTGCTCTCTTCCTGCTGTTCCTTCTTGTTGGATTGCTCTAGTGTTTTGATGTCCTTCAATTAACTACTATGTTCTCTGCTATTTTTGTAGCCTTTCCTCCAGTGTCATATTATGTAGAAACAGGGTCAGACTGGCCCACGGGGATATAAGGAAAAATCCTGGTGGGCCCGACCTTCTTGGGCCCTACCATCAGCCCGCAAGCCTGCTAAGAGAGGGAATGGCAGCAGCGGTGGCCGAGCGGTGGGCCCTTCAGTGGCTAGGTGGTTGACCCTTAGGGTCAGGGCACACGCTTAGATTCGGGGAGATTATTCGCCCGGCAACAAATCTCCTCTTCTTCAGGGCAGGGCAGGGCCCCTCTCCTGATCGTATTCTACAAAAGCGAGTCAGAGTAGGGGACGGGGGGCCCTGGGGGCTCGGAGGGGGGGGAGTCCAACCCTGGCCAGCGGGATGGCACTTGGAGCACTTCAATTTCCGAAGTCGCCCGAATTTTCCTCGTGAGACTTCAGAAAACAAATCACTCCTCCGGCGATTTTCATTCTAGCCGTCGGGAAGGCAGTTCAGGGAGATTAGTCGCCCCTAAGAAGAGGAGGTTTGTCGCCGGGCAACTAATCTCCCTAAATCTTAGCGTGTGCACTGACCCTTAAGTTGTGTACCCAGTGGGCCCTTGCACCCCAGTCCAAGCAGGCCCGGATTTGTGGTGAGGCTACATAGGCCCGGGCCTATTTTAGGGGCGGCATGCCGCATCCAAAGGAGCGCTGGGAGCCAGCACCGGATTAGCTGGGCGGGCGCCCCTAGGCCGTGCGCTCCGTGCGGTCCTAGCGCCCGCCCGCACTACAACACGCTGGCGCAAAAGCGAGCGCCGGAGCACTGGGGAGCACAGGCTCCCCACAGAGCGGCTGGGCGGCATGCTGCCCCCAAAAATGTGCCGCCCTAGGCCCGGGCCTATGTGGCCTCGCCACAAATCCGGGGCTGCTGGGAGCTCCGAAACTGAATAGCGCACTCGTCTGGGTGCTTGCCTCGGGGCGCCATTTACATAAATCCAGCCCTGAGTCTAAGTCTGTGTTGACCAACTTTTCTTTGGAAACCTATTACTCTTTATCATTAATACTGTTGAAAAAGTAAAAAAGGTTGGGGACCCCCAGTCTACACCATACTAAACACGAACAGTGAGAGAAACTTCCCATTTAAGCTTATGAAAAACCAAATGAAATGCAGCTTTAAAAATGTCTAAAGGTGCCATTACACTATCTCTTTAAGTTACTCCGGCACACTAGTTTTCCCTTTGGCTTGTAAACATTTTGTACGTTCCACCGAAGTGCGCCGTGCGTGACAAAAACTCAAAGTTGACAAAAAGTTAAGTCTATAAAAATAAATTCCTGCTGAAGTAAGGGAAAGTGAAACATTAAGTTTAGCATTTGTCTTGTGAGATATGAGAGGATTTATTTTTTGCCTGGGTATTGCTGGGAAATATTCATCGGATGTCACTATACAAGTATGAAAGTACAGTCCTCTGAGGACCAATTAATGAAATGTAAGGAAATCTTGCTAGATTGGCTGCCAATTGGGAAGGACGAGTAGATGGCAATGAAAATTAATAGATGTTTGGGATTTGCTTATTATTCCTATTGAAACAGCAACACATGTCAAGTGAGTTAATTAATTTTAGAAGCATTGTAAATACCACATTCATTATTTATACGGTACGTGACTGACACTCTTTGTCTGAAGACACAAAAAATTGACTGCCGTTAGTCCCAAAGTATATTTATCCAGCACAAGCTAATTATTCTATACATATGATTAGCTACTCATATTAATCATTATAATAAGAGGTCATATAACCTTGTATGACCATATAAAGGCACAAGGCTGCAGGCTGAGTTATTCAGGGAACTCTGAGTATCACTCATGTATTATAAGGGATAATGTACCCCCTACTGTAAATGATAAGGATATTAGAAGTCACTGAGGGGTTGTTCTGTGACCATATAAAGGCACAAGGCTGCAGGCTGAGTTATACAGGGAACTCTGAGTATCACTCATGTATTATAAGAGATAATGTACCCCCTACTGTAAATGATAAGGATATTAGAAGTCACTGAGGGGTTGTTCTGTGACAATATAAAGGCAAAAATATGCAGGCTGAGTTATACAGGGAACTCTTGAGTATCACTCGTATTATAAGGGATAATGTACCCCCCACTGTAAATGATAAGGATATTAGAAGTCACTGAGGGGTTGTTCTGTGACCATATAAAGGCACAAGGCTGCAGGCTGAGTTATACAGGGAACTCTGAGTATCACTCGTATTATAAGGGATAATGTACCCCCCACTGTAAATGATAAGGATATTAGAAGTCACTGAGGGGTTGTTCTGTGACCATATAAAGGCACAAGGCTGCAGGCTGAGTTATACAGGGAACTCTGAGTATCACTCGTGTATTATAATGGATAATGTACCCCCTACTGTAAATGATAAGGATATTAGAAGTCACTGAGGGGTTCTGTGACCATATAAAGGCATAAGGCTGCAGGCTGAGTTATACAGGGAACTCTGAGTATCACTCATGAATTATAAGGGATAATGTACCCCCGACTGTAAATGATAAAGATATTAGAAGTCACTGAGGGGTTGTTCTATGACCATATAAAGGCACAAGGCTGCAGGCCGAGTTATACAGGGAACTCTGAGTATCACTGATGTAGTATAAGGGATAATGTACCCCCTACTGTAAATGATAAGGATATTAGAAGTCACTGAGGGGTTCTGTGACCATATAAAGGCACAAGGCTGCAGGCTGAGTTATACAGGGAACTCTGAGTATCACTCATGTATTATAAGGGATAATGTACCCCCTATTGTAAATGATAAGGATATTAGAAGTCACTGAGGGGTTGTTCTGTGACCATATAAAGGCACAAGGCTGCAGGCTGAGTTATACAGGGAACTCTGAGTATCACTCATGTATTATAAGGGATAATGTACCCCCTACTCTAAATGATAAGGATATTAGAAGTCACTGAGGGGTTGTTCTGTGACCATATAAAGGCACAAGGCTGCAGGCTGAGTTATACAGGGAACTCTGAGTATTACAAGGGATAATGTTCCAGCTGATCACATGCCCCAAGCACATGGGGAGCGGGTGGCCCACTAATATTGTTTGGGACCTACAGAGGTGTAGATAAATGAAGTAGGAAGTTTATGGCAAAACAAAAGATGCCTTAAACTGGGGATCCTGACATTATTTTTAGCATCACGGGGGGCAAGAAATAAAAAGAATTTGAGAATCTCTGTCCTAGTGTGTCCCAGAAATACCAAAATCATTTTATTGTGAGTATTATTTTGTTGGCCAGATGCTACAGTAGATAGACGTGATAGAGACTTTGTGTTGGTTTAGCAGTTGAGGGCAACACAATTCCTCGTCACTTGGGCAGATGATGGCAAGCTCTTCAGTTTCCATTTAGCGGCTGAAAGTGACAGACGTATCATTATCTGAGTTATCTATAGAGGCCAGCGATCAATACACTTCAGAGGGGATCTCGATTACCTTGACGTTCAGTATCTTATAGACCCAGAATTACTGCAGGACAGTGCAAGTATTAATAGTCCTGATTCCGTGCGATTAATACAATGGTTTTGAATTGATCATCGTTAGATTTGTCTAATTAAATGCACCATGTGTTTTGTCAGTCATCTCTGTATCTGTAGATCACCTTGTGTCTTGTGTGTGCATTCATTACTATTCTGTACTAGCGATGGATGAATTTGTCCCGTTTCGCCGAAAAATTTACAAATTTCCTAAGAAATTTCCGAAACAGAAAAAATTTTGATGCCGGCGACAATTAAACACGCGCCTATTTTGTCCAATTGCATTAAAGCCAATGGGCGTGCGTTTAATTGTCGCTGGCGCCTGAATTGTCGCCGGTGTTGGAATTTCCGTGGCAATTTCGCAAATTTATTTGTCAGGGCGAAACGCAAAAATTTGCAGCGAATTTGCACCTGGCCACTAAATTCGGCCATCACTATTCTGTACAGGTATGGGACCTGTTATCAGGAATGCTTGGGGTATGGGGTATTCTGTATAAAGGGTCTGTCCCTCATTTAGATCAACAGACCTTAAATCTGCTAAAAATCATTTAAACATTAATTAAAGTTAAAAGGATTGTTTTGCCTCTAATAAGGAATAAAATTATATCTTAGTTGGGATCAAATACAAGGTACACGTATGGGACCTGTTATCCAGAATGCTTGGGGCATGGGGTATTCTGGATAAAGGGTCTGGCCGTCATTTATATCAACAGACCTTAAATCTGCTAAAAATAATTCAAACATTAATTAAAGTCAAAAGGATTGTTTTGCCTCTAATAAGGAATAATTATATCTTAGTTGGGATCAAATTCAAGGTACACGTATGGGACCTGTTATCCAGAATGCTTGGGACCTGGGGTTTTCCGGATAATGGATCTTTCCGTAATTTAGAATACCTTAAGTCTACTAGAAAATCATGTAAACATGAAATAAACCCAATAGGCTGGTTTTGCCTCCAATAAGGATTAATTATATCTTAGTTGGGATCAAGTACAAGTTACTGTTTTATCATTACACAGAAATAGGAAATCGTTTAAAATAAAGTGGATTATTTGGATAAAATGGAGTCTATGGGAGATGGCCTTTCTGTATATCGGAGCTTTCTGGATAATGGGTTTATGCATAACGGATCTCACACCTGTATCTGTATACCACCTGCTGGAAAGATATGCAGTGGTTGCTAATAACAAGGGTGGTATTTAATAAGGGGCCTTTATCAAAGGTCAAGGTGAATTTTGATTTTCAAGCTATTTTTTGTGTACTTTGACTAGGCAATAGACCACATTCGATTTGAATTTGAAAAAAATTCGATAATTCGAATATCGAAATTTATTATGTACTGTCTCTTTAAAAATTCGACTTCGACCCTTCGCCATCTAAAACCTGCCGACGTGGGGGACCTCCTAGAACCCAGTGGACTTTGAAAAATCAAAGGTTTTTTGGGAAAAACTTTGAATCGAATTCGATCGAATTCGCTATTCCTTCAATTCGATCTATTCGATCAAAAAAAATCGAAAAATTTCGATTGGTCTTTTTGAAATCGAGTTTTTTCTATTCGAAATTCGACCCTTGATAAAATGTTAACAGATATGTTTGCACATATGGTAGCAAGAAAGGTTGGCACCCATAAAGAGGGGCCGTTATAAAGAAGGAGCAATGTCTTGTGAATATTTAATATTAAATGATTTTTTTGTTATTTATGCCATGAATTATGCCCCGGCATGCAGACACTTATCCTTGTTAATGTAAAAGCAACTTCACAAACCCTCAGAATTAAGATTTTTTTTTTCTCGTTTTTCTCGTTTACAAGATCTCTTTGCAGCCGCCGAAGCAACAATGCGTTTGGTAGAAGCTTTTGCCCTGTATTTATTTCTGCTGATAATAAGCATTTTCTTCCAGCCGAGATGCAAATGTTTAAGAATGTGAGTCTCTATTGTAATGAAAGGGAAAGCTGAGCTGATTTGCTGACCCGGTGGTTCTGCACTATATAGACTTCTGGGAGAATGGAATCTCAATCAGAGCATAGACTTTCTTTTGCCCCAGGCTAGGAAAGGTTTCGAGGTGAATGTGGCAACCCTGAGAGACTGGGATGAGGCAGGCGTTGAGGGAAAACACTGCTGGTTGGTTTTTCGAGGCAGCGATAATGTTCTTCATCAGACAGGAGTCAGGTCTACGGGGACTTTCTTGGGAACATTTAGCTGGAGATGAAAGAACAGTCACAAACCTAAGATCCCACAAGCACAGGCCAACAAAAATAATAAATAAAAATAAGGCTGGAAGGACAGGAGAGGAGGAAAGAGAACTTCAGGAAAGAGTGTATATCGCTTATATCTCTATGCAGATGAAGAAGAACTGGAGGTCACAAGTAATAGATACAATAAATAATTAACGCCCTGCCCTGCAATCAATTATAGGGAAAACAGCAAGCTGGAAAAAAAATATCAACTCGACCGGGAAATTTACATTATTAAAAGTGCCCACCCATGTAGCGTGTTAATAAATGCCTTACTGGCCAGAAATAACCCCAAATACAGGTGTGGAACCTATTATCCAGAATTACCGGGACCTGGGGATTTCCTGATGATGGATCTTTCCATAATTTGGATCTTCATCATACCTTAAGGGGCAGATTTATCGAAGGTCGAGGTGAATTTTCAAATGAAAAAAATTCGAGTTTCGAGATATGTTTTGTGTACTTCGACTAGGGAATAGTCTAAATTCGTTTTGAGATTAAAAATTCTAATATCGAAATTTATCATGTACTGTCTCTTTAAAACTTCGACTTCGACCAATCGCCATCTAAAAACTGCCGAATTGCTGTTTTAGCCTATGGGGGACCTCCTAGAACCTACTTGGAGTCAATTGGTGGAAGTTTTTGTTGGGAAAACATTCAAATCGAATTTGATCGAATACAGCGTGAAAATATATCATCGATTAATCTAGAGGAAAAAGCCCCACTGATTGGTACTCGTGACGGGCAAATCTGTGGCGGTTTGCTTCGCCGAAAAATTCACGAATTTAGAGAAATGGCGAAAAATAAGCGAAAGGCATTGAAGTCAACGGGCATCGAATTGACGTGCGACAATTTTGAAGCATCGACAATTTTTATACGCTCGAATATTTAGTCTAAATGCATTAAAGTCAATAGGAGTCTGAATAATTCTGAAGTGCAACCATTTTTTTTCATCTCTGAGGCAGCGAAATGCAGAAATTCGGCGCAAATCCATGCCTGGCGAATTTATTCGCCCATTACTAACTGGTACTTTCCAGCCCAAAAATGGGTAAGTGGACACTTTAAAGTTGGGACACACAAGGGCCGCCTCCAGCAGGTTTTTCCCATTTAAAGGGGTGGTTTACCTTTAAGTTAGCTTTTAGTAAGTTATAGAATAGTTTATTCTAAGCTACTTTTCAATTGGTCTTTATTATTTATTTATTTTTATATAGTTTTGTTAATTATTTGCCTTCTTCTTCTGACTCTTTCCAGCTTTCAAATGGAGGGTCACTGATTCCATCTAAAAAACAAATGCTCTGTAAGGCTACAAATGTATTGTTATTGTTACTTTTTATTACTCCTCTTTCTATTCAGGCCTCTCCTATTCATATTCCAGTCTCTTATTCAAATCAGTGCATGGTTGCTATGGGAATTTGGACCCTAGCAACCAGATTGCTTTAATTGCAAATTAGAGAGCTGCTGAATAAAAAGCTAAATAACTCAAAAACCACAAATAATAAAAAATTAAAACCCAATGCTAAAAGCAGCTCCGGATTTGTAGAGAGGCCACTAAGGCCCAGGCCTAGGGCGGCAGGAGTTTAGGGGGCAGCTGCCCAACCGCACCCACATTGCTTCAAAAACACTGGGGATGCACAAGAGATATGATAGTTTTTTAAATTTCCCAGATGCCAATCCCATTGCTCTGGTCCCGATGATGAAAATTTGCACAAATAAAGGGGAGGGGACGGGGGCACGAACTGCAGTGGGCCTAGGGGCGCTCGTTATGTAAATCCGGCCCTGGCTAAAAGCCTTAGGGTAGAACAGAATTTTTTTGAGCCTTGGAGGCCCCCGATGCAACCCCCTCTCCTGCTCCCTGCTTAAGACTTTAGGGACAGATTTATAACGGGTCAAATTTTTTAATTCGAATTTCAAGTTCATTTTAGTGTAATTCGACTAGGGAATAGTCCAAATTCAATTCGAAGCTACTTTTTTTTTTAATAAGTTTGGATTGGTCGTTTTTTCTCAAATTTCGATCTTATGGGAGTTGATGGAAGTTTTTAACTCCCATAAACTCGAAATTCAACTAGTGAATAGTCCAAATTCCCTTAGGGCAGATTTATCAAAGATCGAGGTGAATTTTCGAATGAAAAAAAAATCGAGTTTCGAGCTATTTTTTGTGTACTTTGACTGGGGAATAGTCCAAATTCAATTTGAATTTGAAAAAAATTCTAAAATTCTAATATCATGTACTGTCTCTTTAAAACTTCGACTTCGACCATTTGCCATCTAAAACCTGCCGAATTGCTATTTTAGCCAATGGGGGACCTCCTAGAACTTATTTGGAGTCAATTGGTGGACTTTGAACTTCGAATATGGACCTATTCGATCGAAAACTGACCTATTCACCCAAACAAAACTTTGGCTTAATTCCGGTTGGTCTTTTGAATTCGAATTTCAAAGTTTTTTCGATTCGAAATTCGACCCTTGATAAATATGCCCCTTAGTGTCAGAGCAGGTCAAAAGGGGGCCACGTCGTTAGTGTAATGAGTGCTCTCTTTGCACTAGCGCAGCCAAATCTCAGGTTTCTCAACCGGAAAGTCGTTATTTGTATTAAGTGTTTTAAAAAAATGACTGAATTATTTGCCACACATCATCAGGTATCGGCGTGTAAAAAACAGCATAAAAATTACGTAATTGTTTTATGAACTTTTTTTTATTCAGCAACTTCCACCGGATCTTACTTACAAGGGTCTGAATTAGCAGCGGAAAAACTGGCATTCGCATGTCGTAAAAAAACACACAGCTTGATAAATTTGCCATTTATTTTACACCGCTTTTTATACTTTTCTTGTGGAATTTTGTTTTACACACCATAATAAATTGGCCCGTTAAGTTACAGGAGGTGACTTTTGCTGCCCCTAGTAACTGGCCACTCACTGTTGCCCGAGGCAAATTCTCACCATTCCTCATGGCTGGAGCCGTCCTGCTTGGAGCCCTCCAAGAAACCCAATGGGGGGGGAATGTAAAAACCAGAATAAAGGATGGTGTAGCCATTTTTATTATAAAAAAGACATTTAGGGCCAAATTTATTAAGGGTCAAAGTAAAAATTCTAATTCAAATTTTCTTTTTTCTTTTTTTTTTGCTCAAAACTCTAAAATTTGAATTGTGAATTATCCAAACTTGATTTGAATTTTAATTCGAATTCAAAATTCCGAGATTTATCATACTCTGGCCCTTAAGAACTCGAATTTGACTATTCGCACCTTAAACCTGCCGAATTGCTGTATAAGCCAATGGGAGAGGTCCAGAGTTCAGTTTGGTGATGTTTGAAGCCTTCTGATAAACAAAATTGAATCAAGTATTTTTAATTTGATTCGAGTTTTTGTAATCCGAATCAAATTCAATTTGAGTTCTAATTCGAATCAAATTAGATTTACGTTTTTCTAATTCGAATCTAATTTGATTTGAGTTTTTTTAATTTGAATCAAATTCGATTTGAATTTTCGGGTCAATTGAATTCGTCTGAGCTGAGAAAATTCAATGTTATTAATAAATTTCGATTGATCGAATTTCGAGTGTATGGGAGTTTTAAATAACTCACATGAATTCGAAATTCGACCGTTGATAAATGTGCCCCATAACCTACACTAGGGTCGGATATGAATCAGGGAAGTTGAAATTCAATGAGCCAGACCAATAACATTTAATTATGAGCCCTCATCATCCCAATGAGCTGGTAAACTTTCTGCAACCACTGCTTAAATGGGTTGTTCACCTTTAAATTAACTGTTAGTATGATGTAGAGAGTGATATTCTGAAACAATTTGCAATTGGTTTTCATTTTTTATTATTTGTGGTTTTTGAGTTATTTAGCTTTTTATTCAGCAGCTCTCCAGTTTGCAATTTCAGCCATCTGGCTGCTAGGGTCCAAATTACCCTAGCAACCTTGCATTGATTTGAATGAGAGACTGGAATCTGAATAGGAGAGCCCTGAATATAAAGATGAGTATTAAAAGTAGCAACAACAACACATTTGTAGCCATACAGAGCGTTTGTTTTGGGGTTTTTTTGGTTGGGGTTCAGTGACCCCTGGAAATAATTGAAAAAACTATAAAAAGAAATAATGAAGACCAATTGAAAAGTTTTTAAGAAGTGGCTATCCTATAAAAAAATATAAAAGACTGGAATATGAATAGGAGAGGCACAAGTAGAAATATGAGTAATAAAAAGTAGCAATAACAATACATTTGTAGCCTTACAGCGCATTTGTGTTTAGATGGGGTCAGTGACCCCCATTTGAAAGCTGGAAAGAGTCAGCAGGCAAATAATCCAAACACTATACAAAATAAATAATGAAGACCAATTGAAAAGTTGCTTAGAACTGGTCATTCTACAACATACTAAAAGTTAACTTTAGTACCACTCCTTTAAGTACCAGTCCTAGGGTTACAGTTCTTCATATTTAAAAATGTAAAGGTGAGATCCTCAACCTAACATTTTGTTTCTAGCTGTGAGCTACATACTCATGCTGTGAGTCGCTGGCAGATATCCCCTGCTCTAATTGGCTGATTTCTGAATTTGCAAAGCGCTAAAGAATGACCTGCCTCAGGCCTCTGGGAAAGTGTCAGACTGAGGAATTACACCCATAAAGAACTTCAATAAGAACCTACTGTGGTTTAATGGATTTTCTATAATAGTATAAAGTCAAACGTTAATCATTGTATGGTAAGCCTTGTCCAAGGATGCTCAGTAAATAAAACTTCTTTCCTCCAGAATCAAACAGCCTACACTAAACAATTCCATACACTTACGTCACGTGAGGCTGGAACCTATGGGTACAATTATTCAATATGTAGTACTATTAATATACTACTAGTACAATTATTCAATATTAAGTAGTATTAATATACTATTAATACTATTATTCAATAGGTAGTACTATTAATATATTATTAGTACTATTATTCAATATTTAGAACTATTAATATACTTTTAATACTATTATTCAATATTTAGTACTATTAATATACTATTAGTAGTATTATTCAATATTAAGTACTATTAATATACTATTAGTACTATTATTCAATATTTAGTACTATTAATATACTATTAGTACTATTATTCAATATTTAGTACTGTTAATATACTATTAGTAGTATTATTCAATATTTAGTACTATTAATATACTATTAGTACTATTATTCAATATGTAGTACTATTAATATACTATTAGTACTATTATTCAATATTTAGTACTGTTAATATACTATTAGTACTATTATTCAATATGTAGTACTATTAATATACTATTAGTACTATTATTACTAATTATTAATGCAGCATGAAATGAATAAAGGATGACTGTCAGGTCTAAAGAAACATGAATATTCTCTATGAATCTACAGGCATCTATTCAATCTTCTCATTCCGTTTCTACTCGTCTGCTCCAAACACTTCACATTTCTGTAGCTCATTGTTATTTTATTTACTTCATATATAAATATGAGTTTTGTCTGTTTGGGCCTTTGTTCTTTTGTACATTTGCTCAGCAACAGAAACTAATAGTTCACCACAGTATTACTGGCTGCAAAAAAAAACTTCTCTGGACCATCTTCCCACATGGGAAGAAGTCAATGACTACTTTTTGTTGTCAAAGCCTTGGGTTTCACCTACAATGGCCCTCGAGCTGTCAGATTTTCCTTAAAGGAGAACTAAAGCCTAACTAAAGAAGTAGGTAGAAATGTTGTACATGATGTTTTGTGCTTCTGTACCAGCCCTAGGCAACCACAGCCCTTTAGCAGTAAAGATCTGTGTCTCCAAAGATGCCCCAGTAGCTCCCCATCTTCTTTTCTGCTGATTCACTGCACATGTTCTGTGCTGCTGTCACTTACTGAGCTTAGGGAGCCACTCACAATATACAGTACACACAGAATAGAAATGTCACAATATAAGGCTGATTAGTAATTAATAATTTAAACTTTCCAAAAATGACTAAGCAAAGTTACCAGAAATTGTGACTAAGGGCTATGCAGGTTGGGGTGTCCACAAACAAACCAATTTTGAAACATATGTACAAAGAATTGGGACTTACTCTCCAACCGTAGGCCCATAAATGACCATATTCTGTAAGTAATCAAAACATGTAAATAAAAAGGCAATATGTATTAACAACCCTAATATACCTTTAAAATCAGATTAAAATCATGGGTTATTATGTGTGGGAGAAGGGATCGCTCTCGTATATCACAATCTGATAAATATGAATCAGATGGGAGGAAAAGGCATGTAATATTTAGGGGCAGATTTATCAAGGGTCGAATTTCGAAGTAGAAAAAGCTTCGAAATTCGACCATTGAATTGGAATACTTCGACTTCGAATATTTTACATCGAATTTGGCCATTTGCGTCCGAAGTAAAATCTAACGATTCTAAGGATTTCAGCGATCGATCGAACGATTTTACTTCGACTTCCAAAAACTTAGAAAAATGCTCTAGAAGGTCCCCATAGGCTAACATAGCACATCGGCAGGTTTAATTAGGCGAAATATTGAAGTTGAAGTTTTTTAAAGAGACAGTACTTCGATTATCGAATGGTTGAATATTCGAACGATTTTACTTCGAATCGAAGTTCGTAGTATCCTATTGATGGTCGAAGTATCCCAAAAATTTTTTCGAATTTTTTTACTTTGAAAATTCCTTCGAATTCACTTCGACCCTTGATAAATCTGCCCCTAAATGTACAGGCTAACTGCCCTATCTATGTTATTAATGCGCAATAAGAAACAAATCAACATATAGCATGTGCCATAATGTTAGATATTTGTTAGTATAAATATGAATTATAGGCCTTGTAATGAACAAGGTCATATGTTGGGGTGATGACGGTCAACGGTCAACACCATAAGGGGCAGATTTATCAAAGGTGGAATTTCAAAGTGAAAATTACTTTGAAATTCGACCATCGAATAGCTATACTTAGACTTCGAATATCAAAGTCGAAGTTTTGATTACCGAAGTTTGACCGTTTTGCGGTAGAAGTAAAATCGTTCGATCGAACGATTTTACTTTGACTTCCAAAAACGTAGAAAAATGCTCTAGAAGGTCCCCATAGGCTAACATAGCACTTTGGCAGGTTTAATTTGTCGAAGTATTGAAGTCGAAGTTTTTTTAAAGAGACAGTACTTCGATTATCGAATGGTCAAATATCTGAACTATTTTACGTCGTAGTATCCTATTAGACGGTCAAAGTATCCAAAAAATTACTTCGAATTTCGAATTTTTTTACTTCTAAAATTCACTCTAATTCACTTCGACCCTTGATAAATCTGCCCCTAAGTGTGGATACTTTGCCAATGTGATTCCGTATACTCTTCAGCCAATCAGGGGGCTTGTTTCATCTCTGGATGTTTCCTGCACACTGTAGATTGGTTGGTCTGTCTATCAAGTGGAGATTATTTCCGGTGTCCTCCGCTGTGAAAGGAGAGAGAGAACCATAGGTAAAGTACTGGATATCCTCATATTTGTCACTGTCTGACATCACTAATTGCCAGATATAAGGATATTATTAATTGCAAATCTTAAGTTTGTCTGTATTATGTATTTATTATCGGGAAAACACAAGAACCTGGGGTGCCTACCTACAGTTTTAAGATTTTTTGCTCCTCTCCAGAAAAGGTGACAGGGTGACGATCCATCGTGCAGCGCTCGATTACAGGGAGGAGGAATCAAGTGCCGCAGGATGGATTGCGATCACCTTTTCTAAAGAGGAGCGCAAGCGAAGTTTCAGAAAGTTTTTTCTTAATAAAGACTTTGTGATTTTAAAGTTTAATTTGTCTTGGTGGTTTTTTTCAATGTACAATAACGAAATTTTTTTTTTGATAAAAAAAATTGATGTCACTGGTCCTTTAATAAATTTTCTAAAAATTCGATTTTTTAAAAAATAATCTGACAAATTCGAAATTGTTCAAAATTAGTTTTGACCCAAAAAAGCCCTACCAGAGTTTAATAAATAACCCCCTTAGTATGTTATAGAATGTTGCATTTTAAGAATCTTTTCAATTGGTCTTCATTATTTCTTTTTTATAGTTTTTTTTTAATGATTTGTCTTTTTCTTCTGCCTCTTTCCAGCTTTCAAATGGGGGAGTGGGGTCACTGACCCCATCTAAAAGACAAATGCTCTGTAAGTCTACAAATGTATTGCTGTTGCTACTTTTTTATTACTCTTCTTGTTTCTATTCAGGCCTCTCCTGTTCCAGTCTCTTATTGAAATTAGATTTTTGACCCCAAAAAAGCTCAACCAGAGTTTAATAAATAACCCCCTTGGTATGTTTTAGAATTTTTCTTTCTAAGAATCTTTTCAATTGGTTCATTTTTTATAGGTTTTTCTTCTGCCTCTTTCCAGCTTTCAAATGGGGGTCACTGACCCCATCTAAGAAACAAATGCTCTGTTTTGTTATTGCTACTTTTTATTACTCCTCTTTCTATTCAGGCCTCTCCAATTCATATTCCAGTCTCTTATTCAAATCAGTGCATGGTTGCTAGGGGAATTTGGACCCTAGCAACCAGACTGCTGAAATTGCAAACTGGAGAGCTGCTGAATAAAAAGCTAAATAACTCAAAAACCACAAACAACAAAAAAATGAAAAGCAACTGCAAATTGTCTCATTAAATTAAATGAGAACAACCCCCTTATTCTAAAGCCAGAGCCATCTATTCCTTGTTATTATATGAATTCCCTGCTATTCATTATTAACCCCCTGCAAGCCAACAGCCAATATAAGATGAAGCCTTGCCAGTCTGCCTGGAGGCACAGCTACATTGCTTCTTCCATTGCTTCTTCCTTGGAACCTTATGACACAGAATTGAGGCTGAATTAAAAGTTAAATGCACAAGTATTTAGCCACTAATCCCTTTAAGTATTTGAAAGCCTAATGAAGATTTATCGAAGGGAATCCGACATATGCTGCTGCCGTTAGTTTTGCCTGCAGGCTGGGATTCAGCAGATTGGCCTATTTATATAAGATATTAATTAAATATCGCTTCTGTTTGTATTTAGCGCGCAGGCAGGGGTGCTTCGCCAATGAGGCGAGTTGAGGCTGTCGCCTCAGGCAGCAGCGCCCCACTAGGTACCAGGGGCAGCAAAAATGCTGCTCCAGGTACTTTAAGAGTGAATTTCTGGGGTAGGGGGGGCAGCAGCAATTGCTGCTGCCTCAGGTGGCGGAGGGGCCAGGATCGCCCCTGCGCGCAGGATACGCGTGCGCTCGCTCGGTGCTGAATGGACAGCTCCTCTCCGCCGCTGGAATCGCGCATTTAATCGCATCAGGAGCAGCTGCCGCGTCAGTCTGCGCTTAAATCATATCTCCAGCCGATGGCATCGTGGATTATTCTCCTTTTTATTGCTGGGGCTTGAGGAAAACAAATATTACACGAGCTGCTGTTTGTATGCGTCAATGTCGCGATTTTCTGGATTCGGCAGAATTAACTTGATATGAACGTTAGAGCAATGACTTTCCTTTGTTTGCTGAACCCATGTACTGAATTATGTACTGAAGTCTGGGCTGTAATTCTCTGAATATATATAGTAGTTACATCTATAGCATCATTTGCATTATTTAAAGATTATTTCTGGTTTTTATTTTTAAATCCTAGTGGTGCTGGAGGGGTTCCCTCTTTTTTTTTAATTTATTATGTTTGAGGGATTATTTTAGTTCCCATCTTAGAAATGTTGGTCCACTTTATTTCATATTTTAAATAATAAAGAAATGGGGATCCAGCAGCCAAAGCAGAGACCTTGTATAGAAACGCCCCCTGTAGTGTGGAATGGGGCCCTTGGGTGCGACCTGTGGGTGCCATTTAGTCATCCAGGTTCGCTACATGCCTCCACTACAACATCAAGGAGAACCAGTTAAATGGATACTGTCATGGGAAAGAAATTCAAAACACATCAGTTAATAGTGCTGATCTACCAAAATTCTGCACTGAAATCCGTTTCTCAAAAGATTAAACAGATTTTTTTTATATTTAAATTTGAAATCTGACATGGGGCTAGACATATTGTCAGTTTCCCAGCTGCCCCCAGTCATGTGACTTGTGCTCTGATAAACTTCAGTCACTCTTTACTGCTGTACTGCAAGTTGGAGTGATATCTCCCCGTCCCTTCCTCCCCAGCAGCCAAACAACAGAACAATGGGAAGGTAACCAGATAGCAGCTCCCTAACACAAGATAACAGCTGCCTGGTAGATCTAAAGGTGACAATAGATGTATAGATCCGCTCAATTGGCAATATTGCCAAACGAGCGGATCTCTCCCCGATATGCCCACATTGAAGTGAGCGATATCGGGCCCAACGATCAGAATGGATCCGATATGGACGGTCGGAGCGCGGGACCTCATAGATACACAGATGTGGCCTTGTTTCGACAGGATTTTTTAACCCGCCCGATCGAGATCTAGCCAACTTTCGGGCAGATATTGATTGGGGAAGCCCATCGGCTTGCCCCACACATGGGCCAATTAGCTGCCGACTCGGTCTGCCGGCAGCTTTTATCAGCCCGTGTATGGGGGCCTTAAGAACAGCACTCAATAGTAAAATCCAGGTCCCACCGAGACACATTCAGTTACATTGAGTAGGAGAAACAACAGCCTGCCAGAAAGCAGTTCCATCCTAAAGTGTTGGCTCTTTCTGAAAGCACATGACCAGGCAAAATGAGATGCACCCACACACCAATATTACAACAAAAAAATACACTTGCTGGTTCAGGAGTGAAATGTTATATTGTAGAGTGAATTATTACACCATAACAATCATGTCAGAATCCCTTTAAGTTAATAGGTTTATTTTAAAAGGGGTGGTTCACCTTTAAGTTGACTTTTAGTATTTCGATAGAATGGCCAATATTGGGCACCTTTTCAATTGATCTTCATTATTTATTTTTTATAGTTTTTTTCTAATTATTTACCTTTTTATTCTGACTCTTTCCAGCTATCAAATGGAGGGGGTGGTCACTGACCCCATCTAAAATAACAAATGCTCTCTAGGATTACATATGTATTATTAGTTATACTTTTTATTACTCCTGATTCTATTCGGGCCTCTCCTATTCATATTCCAGTCTCTTATTCAATACATGGTTGCTATGGTAATTTAGATCCTAGCAACCAGGTGGCAGAAATTGCAAACTGGCGAGCTGCTGAAAAAAAACTAAATAAATCAAAAACCACAAATAATAAAAAGTGAAAACCAAATACAAATTGTCTCAGGATATCACTCTCTACATCATACTAACAGTTAACTCAAAGGTGAACAATCTGTAGAAATATGTAGAGATGTGGGACAAATCCAAGGCAGCAACTGGACTGCAATAACTTCTTTATTGGGGATAGAGGTACACAACATGTTTCGGGCAGCGCCCGACAAAGGGCGCTGCCCGAAACATGTTGTGTACCTCTATCCCCAATAAAGAAGTTATTGCAGTCCAGTTGCTGCCTTGGATTTGTCCCACATCTCTACATATTTCTACAGATTGATCTTATTGGGATATCACGCACAGGATATCCCGTGGGAAGATCAGACCAAAAGATTTGGTGAGCTCCACTTGTACTCTTAATTTCAAAGGTGAACAAACCCTTTAAACTGTAATTCCAGTAGAGCCATAGAGGCCAGTCTTACCCTTGGTATAACAATGAGCTCAGCTACAAGTGCCTTCACCCCCACATGGCTTCCATACAGATTTGGGGGTTCATGTGTTTCTTGGCAGAGGTGCTCAGGGCATTTATTTTTAGAAAGAGTATTTAGACTGGCTCTCAAACATTAGTAGAACACCTTTGGCGGATGAACATGGAGACAATTACTATTTAAAGGATTAACATCCATAGCCCTTTTATGATAAAATTTAAGGTTTGGTGAATTTGGGGAACTTTAGTTTAGCATCATGAATAAAAGTGGGGAACCTTAATTTAGGAGCTGGCTCCCTGCCTGTCTATAGGCGCCCATTTTATGGCATTGGCAGTGGCCCCTGTGCTAAATAGAGAGCATAGGGCTTATTTACTAATGGATCGCAAAATGCAAAAACAATGTGGTCATTCCAGCGTTTTATCAGCAACGCAACATTCCTACTATGAGTGAATAACCATGGAGCCACAATCACTTGCATTGGTTAGTACCTTGTTTCTCAATCCTCAGGGGAAACACATGAAGCTTTATGACCCAAAATTGGTTAATGGACCCCACTTGATTGACTTATTTCAGGGGAAAATGTAACTGTATTCAGGGTGACATATAGGGAAAAACAGCACAGGGGTAATTTTTGGGTCCTAACCCATTATGTTATGATTTCTGCATAGGGGGGACCTATAGGTTAAGAATCCTGCACGAGGGACCTATAGGATTGTAATCCTGCATGGGGGGACCTGTAAATTAAGAATCCTGCATGGGGGGGACCTCTAGGTTAATAGTCCTGCATGGGGGACCTATAGGATAGCAATCCTGCATGGGGGGCTGTAGGTTAAGAATCCTGCATGAGGGGACCTGTAAATTAAGAATCCTGCATGGGGGACATATAGGTCAATTACCCTGCATGGGGGACCTATAGGTTAATAATCCTGCATGGGGGAGCTATAGGTTAATAATCCTGAATGGGGGACCTATAGGTTAATAATCCTGCATGGGGGACCTATAATTTAATAATCCTGCATGGGGGACCTATACATTAAGAATCCTGCAAGGGGAACCTGTAGGTTAAGAATTTTGCATGGGGGACCTATAGGATAGTAATCCTGCATGGGGACCTATATATTAAGAATCCTGCAGGGGGGACCTGTAAGAATCATTAATTTAGTAAATTGAACACTAGTGGGCACAACTTGCACCTGTGAAGGACCTGAGTGGACACTAACATACCCTTATTGGTCAGGCGTTCACTTCTATAGGTGAAACAAACACACAAAGGGATCCCTTTATTTAGTGTCAGGTCCAAGTAGCATTAGGTACTGGCCTGAGCCTTGAGCACTTTAGGGTCAGGGGTACAATTGAGAGCAAGTGAAGTGATCACAGACACACCCAGTGTTATAAGTGAGGTCTCACTGCTGGTGTATGTGCAACTGACACACCACATTTTTATCTGGAATAAGAATTATTCACGTTAAAACAAACGAGAGAGAAATCCCATGCGATGAAGTCGCTGTTTTCCTAAATTCCTTTGCTATGACCCAGGTTTAGCCAATCATCCGACCCAGTTCAGAATCTTGACACACCCAAAGTGGTATCACTATCCATAGCTTATAATAAACCTTTAGTATCATAATCAATCAGTGTAGATATTTGAAAGAACTGATGGAAAACGGTGCGACAGAAATCGCAGTTATGAGCAAAGCCAGCGACTCTCCACTCTCTTCATTACACACGCGGCTGCTGCAGGCAATTGAGTGAATGTTTATATTGAATTCTCCTTGTATAATTATCCACATCACAGGGACTCCTGTCCCCACTTCTATAGGTTAATTATACCAATAGGTTTTGAACTCCCATATTCCAGAAATCCACATTAAAACAGAAATAGATTTCAGACCATTCCTTGGGAAAATCCAACTGTCCCATTGTTATTTTCTATTGCTGAAATCTATATTTATTTTTTTATTTTATTTTTATATTGCCTAATGAAAGGTGTTATTTGGGGGTTTATATGATATCCTCTTTATGTGTGAGAGAGAATTAATTGTAAGCCTGACAGACACAATTCTGACAGCTCAGTCCACATTGTTTAAGGGGATTTGCTATGGCTGATAAAGTAGAATTCGTCTGATTTTTGCCCACTGTGAGTTCCACAAAGCCTTTGGCTCAATTAGATTCCTCTAAAGTTTCATAGAGGGAGAGTGGGGCAGCCAGACATCACAGATGGGCACAAGAGCTTACAAACTATGCCCATATGTCCCTGCTTCTGGGGTTCAGCCTTGGCAGCTCGCTTTCTTTCTATGCCAACATTCTGCTGCCATCACTTTCTGGCCTTTATTGTTCATTATAAACTGAATTATTGATATTTTTCCTACAAATTCTTAGTCGACTTTAGAAATTATCTTTACGTTACCCTTATTTCTGTGTTATCTTGGTGTGATAGAGCCAAATAAACAGGAGGTATTTAGAATTAGTGAAGGTGCAACTCCCTGCACCTTCTGTCAGCCAGGTAATGTGGATAACTTTATAGTCAATTATTACAACCTTTTTTCCTTGCTGAGTAGATCTCTCCCTATTCCCAGAATCAAGCTTTTTTATTGAAAATGTCTTTTTTCCAATTGAATAAAATGGAAATGCAAATTCCCCAGCCCTCCCCTCCCAGACCATGTGACGTGCTCTCCTGTGCCCTTCCCTGATTCCCTTTATTTGGTGACTAAAGTGCAGCACATTGGGTTTGATGAGACTGCTAATCATGGGGGCTTGCCTGTTGACCCCAGTAGCAGTTAGTGAGATGCCCTTGACTGCTCACACAATAGCTGAGCTCTAGGCGTGTGCCTTTGTCCATTAGCTGAAAGAAAGAATGACAGCTCCTTAGACTAGCAGTCCAACAGCAGCCCCAGCAAATCCTGACCTCCTTCTTTCTTTCTTTTTTTTTTCATTCCTCCCTTCTCCTTTTGGCAGGGTGGATAGAAGCTCAAGCCTTTGTTTGCCTGCGGCTTTTTATTAAGACACCTTCCTTATGTTAACACTTGAAAGCAAAGCCCCATTAGAAACCAATTAAACAAAGGGGGTTTGGGGATCCCCTATATCTTCAGGCTGGATCTTTTCCCTACTCATTTCAGGAGATCACTAATTTCTATCCCTGATTACTTGTCCTCCTTATCTCTTTATGCATTCAACTCTTTTTTAATGTTCCTTTTTTTTTATTTATTTTTTTGCCTGCTGTAAATTGATTTACAACAAGTGGGTTGATGCTATCAGGGCTAATGTACATCAGTGAGCTTCAATGGGGAGCTTTCCACGTCATATAAATGGAACAGAGTGTGGGCTTTTCTCTATAGCTTGTGATACAGTAGTATATTGTCACGATTAATTCCTAATATATATATATATATATATATATATATATATATATATATATATATATATATATATATATATATATATATATATATATATATATATATAATCAAAGAGGTAAATAAACCGCACTGCCAGGACTTCCATAAGATGTGAAAAAGCAAAAATTATTTTATTTTCAACGTTTCGGCTCCCAACTTAAGCCGTCTTCAGGAGGTGAGACGGCTTAAGTTGGGAGCCGAAACGTTGAAAATAAAATAATTTTTGCTTTTTCACATCTTATGGAAGTCCTGGCAGTGCGGTTTATTTACCTCTTTGATTATTTATAATTTAACCAGCACCTAGGCAGTGACGATCACTTGGGAGTGCTCCAGATTGCGAATTTGTATATATATATATATATATATATATATATATATATATATATATATATATATATGAATATCCTTTGAAATACAAGTGTATTTGAAAGGAAATGAAACATCCGGTTTGTACTATATTCATTATATGTATAAGTATTTGATATATAGAGCTACCTCTACCTCTGCATATATATATAGAGCTACCTCTAATATATATATATATATATATATATATATATATATATATATATATATATATATATATATATATATATATATATATATTAGATATGTGTATGAATATCCTTTAAAAATAGAAGTGTATTTGAAAGGAAACGAAACATCCGGTCTGTACTATGTTCATTATATGTATAAGTATTTGATATATAAAGATATAGACACCCAAATATACAGTCTCAGAAGCATTAAGACTATCCCTATAGACGATCTAATATTAGAAGTCCAACATCTGAGCAGTACATTGGCGTCCAACCACTATAAATACAGGCAAATCATAGGAAATGGCACAGGATGGTATAGATCTGTTGTAAAGATAAAGTAATAAGAGATTAGGAGAGAGAGAGAGGGGAGAAAAAATGGCTAAATTGTCAAAAGATCCCACAGTTCCTTATTAGGGGAAGATACAATATTTATTCCGTGTCTCTTGGGATAAAGCTCTTCTATCTATTGTCCTCCCCATTCCTCACTGCTGATGCTTAATTTTCAAAACTTCTATATTACCAAGGGACCTACGACATCAGCTAAAGAATTACCCAGCAAGTACAAAATCTCATCCAGGCGGCTGGTTTAGTGCAGAGGGGAAAATATTTTGCTACAGGATTTTTCTAGCAGACTACGGGGGAGAAACCGACATTTGCGTCTGTGGCAGATCGAACGAGTATTTATTAGGGAGAAAAAAATATATAATCTATAAACACAAACTTCGAATCTACAGAATTTCGTCGAAGGGGAAACAAAAAAAAGAAAGAAGAAAAGACCAACCCTTTAAAAAATAAAATCATGTCAACTTCATTCCCAGGACTGGTCCACGATTCAGAGGTATTTAGTTGTTTTTTTTTTATTATTTTTCTATGACAGATTTTATTTTTTTTTATTTTTCTCTCCTTAATCCGTTTAACCGTTACAGTGTGCCTCCCCAAAATTTACAGATATTACAAAAAAAAAAGAGGGGGGGGGAGAGAGAAATTCGTTATGACATCTGTCGCCTGGAATGGCACAATTGTGCTCAATACAACAGTTGTTATAACGAAATTGAGGGGGGTGGTAGAGACGGATACAAAAAAAAAATAATCCCCTTATAGAGAAAGACTTAATATTGAGGCATGTTGCAAACGAATGAATCATTTGTGGGCATCAGATAAAATGTCTGGGGGGGACAGAAGCTGCGATTAAGATTGGGAGCGACTGGGGTTTTCTCACCTGCGGAAATTTGCTTTTGTGTTATCCGGTTAAGTTTGATTTGCTTTGATGTTGGGGGGGTCACTTTGAATAGAATGTTATTGTCTTGTCGATTTTACCTTGATCTGTCGCTTCCCTGCGACTTTGATGCGATTTGTGCGTTTTCTATTTCTTTTTTCTGCCATGATTTTGAGTTTTATTTGTATCATTGAAATTGTAAAATGGATCGATGTAGGAGAAATATGTAAAAGAAAACGATTTAGTCGCACAGGAGAAAATACAACGTCCTGTGTGTTATTTAAAACGACAAACCTGTTTTTTTTTTTTTTTTCTCCCTGTCTTTTTCTCCCTTCCTTCCAGATACGTCACGACGGATCAAACAGTTATCGTTTGATGCAACTCGGTTGTCTGGAGTCTGTGGCCAACTCGACTGTCGCTTATTCTTCCACTTCTCCTCTAACTTACTCCACCACCGGCACCGACTTTACTTCTCCTTATTTCTCTGCTAATCATCAATATAACCCCCTGCACCACCAGTCGTTCCACTATGAGTTCCAGCACAGTCACCCAACTGTCAATGCCGACGCCTATTCCTTAAATTCCCTCCATCATTCCCAGCAATATTACCAGCAGATCCATCATGGGGAGCCCACCGATTTTATTAACCTTCACAACGCCAGGGCTCTCAAGTCTTCCTGCTTGGACGATCAAAGAAGGGACTTTGGCTGCTTAGACGCATATCGCAGGCACGACTTGTCGCTCATGAGCCATGGCTCCCAGTATGGCATGCACCCAGACCAGAGACTCCTGCCAGGATCAAGTTTGGGGCTTTCAGGTGCAGGAGGGGACGATTTCCAGGTAAAAAAAATAATAATATTATATTCAATTCAATTCGATGTACGATTTAATCGAACGACCGCATCGTATAGTCTTTCCCTCTCTCTCTCTCCCTCTCTCCCCTGAACACTCCTAATTAGCTTGGGCGTGGCTCCATAAAGAAATCTTATTTTATCCTGAACTCCAACAAATCTGAAGGGGAAATTGGGGCATACAGGGATGTGAACACAGAAATAAATTTAAAAAAAGTTTCCAGCAAAGTTCCAATATATGGATTAAAAATGCGTCTTTAATTAATATACATAAGGTTATGTGCCAATATAAGGCCATTGGAAGCTGTAGTTGTTCCTGCGCCGCTGGTTCTCGCTCTTGAAAACAATTTAGTAAAAATAGATTTCAAAAGTCAAACCTACCTGGGCAGAGTGTAAAAAAAAAAATATTAACAAAAGTTAATATAATAACAAGTCACGTTTAAACCGCTGATAATTAGTAACTCATGTTTATAGAAAGACTGCTTAAAATTCTATTTTTTTCCCACTAATTTAGGGTTTAAATGTATCAAGCGAACTACAATAGGGCATATTCTATACTAAAAAGAAAATCTGAAGAATGTATTATTTAGTGCCAGCAAAGCTAATATTATTCTGGAAATAATTTTATAATAATAAAAATAATAAAAATAAATAATAATCATAATAATATGATATATAATGATAAAAATAATAATAATAATGTCATATATAATAATACTGATAATACTACTACTACAACTACTGCTAATAATATATAATAATAAAAATAATAATAATGTTATATATAATAATACTAACACTACTACAACTACTACTAATAATATATAATAATAATAATAATAATAATGTAATATATAATACTAACTACTACTACTAATAAAAATACATAATAATAAATAATAATAATATATAATAATAAAATAATAATAATGTACTATATAATAATACTAATAATGCTACTAATAATAATAATAATAATATATAATATATAATAAATAAATAACAATATATAATATATAATAATAAAATAATAATGATGTAATATATAATAATACTAATATGACTAGTAATAATAATATATAATAAAAATAATAATGTAATATATACTACTACTACTACTACTACTACTAATAATAACAATAATAATATATAATAACAAAAATAATAATAATAATAAAAATAACAGCAATAGTAATATATAATATATAATAAAAAGTAATAATATATAAAACATACTAATAAAAATAATAATAATGTATAATGCTAAAAATAATAATCATAAAAATAATATATATAGTTTATTTCCCTGCACATGGCTGGGAGCAGGTTGTTTAACAGCAGAGCAGGGTGACTGGGTCAGTCCAACGTGACTTCTCTTTTATTTACTCCGTTAAATCACTTTAGACTCCTGTTTAGTCTCAGTTCCTAGTCTATTTAAGGGAATAATAATTGAATTCAATAGGGGATCCGATTTATCCCCTTCTCCTTTTCCAGGCACAGTCTGCTGCTCATTTCCCCCCCTATCTGTACAAATGTTTCTTTTTTTCCCCCTTTTCTTTTGCCTTTTAGCAAGGGCTGAGCGTGGCTCTTGTCTCAGAAAGAAGGGATTAGTGAATTTGCTAAGGGGGGCAGACAATGGCTAAATCCCAGGCAAAAAGAGCACCGTAGTTGATCCAATTTCGCCACTTAATACCATTCAAGCAGTCATTTATGCAATGTCATCCGAGCAAACAGCACAAGGAATAATAAAGCTGGTTATAAACAGCGACTAATCCACAGGCAGTAAATCGCAGCTGCTCCTCTAGGCAAATTATTTAGAAACCGTAAACTTCCAGAGATCAGGAATTCAGCAGGAAAACGAGGTATTTGGGTCTGATCATAAAATATTGGCACAGAATTTGTTTCAAAATGTTTCAGTTGAAAAGTGGCATCAACACTCCAATATCTAAAAAGTGTCATTTTTCAAGTGTCATTTTTACAGTGAAGGGAAGGGAACCCCCCGGATACATTTGCAGGGCGCTTACAAGTCAAACTGAACAGATGTAGAGGGTCTGGGGCCTGCGAGTCGCATCTTTCAGTCTCCTAAAAAGATTTTCCATGGGCAACAATGAAACCTGTCACACCTTGTCCAATCACAGGGGCTAATTTATGCAGAATTTCTCCTTTTTTATATATATCTATCGATTTCATAATCAGCTCAGGGCTCAGAATTATTGTTTCTGGAGGTATTTTTTTTTTCTTTTCCTTCTGCCACAAATGATGGCGATGAAAGAAAAATCTAAGGAGTTAAATGAGTGGTTTAAAAAACAGACTTTTCCACTGATTGGGATTAGACTTTCCCAAGGTTTGGGGCCTGCTTAGTTACTAAGGGAGACTTTTGTCTGTAAACTATTTTCCACTTAATTATGTGGCCTTATTAATTAGTCTATTCTCAGAAATACCATTAATCAGCCCGCAGATTAAAATTAATTTATGGAAAAGAGTAAGGGATATATATATATATATATATATATATATATATATATATATATATATATATATATATATATATATATATATATATATATATATATATGATATAAAAGAGTAAGGGATATAAGTGTGTGTATGTATATATATATATATCCCTTACTCTTCTATATAT
The DNA here is from genome assembly GCF_017654675.1 of Xenopus laevis. Taxonomy (NCBI): domain Eukaryota; kingdom Metazoa; phylum Chordata; class Amphibia; order Anura; family Pipidae; genus Xenopus; species Xenopus laevis. The sequence goes on from NC_054379.1 coordinate 161,085,499, forward strand.
ATATATATATATATATATATATATATATATATATATATATATATATATATTGTTATGGACACAATGGAAAAGAGTAAGGGATATATATTTGTGTGTGTATATCTATATCTATATCTATATATATATATATATATATATATATATATATATATATATATATATATCCCTTACTCTTTTGCATTGTGTCTATAATAATATAGGTCTGTATGTGCAAATATATAAATATATGTGTTACAAATGTATCAAGTCCTCCCTGTGTCCAATACACCAATGATATGACTCCTATAGTCTATCGAATATATAATAAAGAATTGTAACTTAGCTATTTGACATTTTGGAATATATACTGGATTTATAGTAAATTTGAGCAGAGGCCACATAATAATAATAATAAAAATAATAACAATAATTATTTAATTATTATTATTATTATTATTATTATTATTATTATTATTATTATTATTATTATTATTATTATTATTATTATTATTATTATTATTAATAAATAATAATAATAATTGAAGTGGCTGTAGCTGCATGCATTGGGAGTGTTGGCATTTTGGGATGTATTTTCTATGTGAATGTATGAAATATGCACCAAAATTACTTGTTAAATTGGGCTTGGATGTTTTTTTGGGGGAGTATTTTTAGAGAACCGATTAAAAACGCAGAAAGAGAGATAGATGGGGGGATATATTAAATAAATATTATAATAAACTGCTTCAGTCTAGAAAAAAAAAGGAGACTGCAGTATTTAATAAAGTGACATTTGACTCTAAAAATAACTATTATATTGTATAGAAACGAAATAGAGATAAGGACAGGAGACGCAGTTGCGCAAATGGAGTGTCTCTTGCAAATCGCAAATCGAGAATAAATCGGTGCAATGTGTATAAAATGACTCTATATACAGTCGATACATAAAAGATATAATTAGTATTCGCTATATAAAAAAGAACCCAATGAATATCGATTATACTGGGTGAATGTTTGGGCATTAACAGACATATTCACAGTTTGCGCCTTTCTATTATTGAAGGGTTCGGTGGAGGCCCAGTGCGGATTAGTTCTCAACAGTCAAGGCGGAGTGATCAGGAGAGGTAAGTTGTTTTTTTTAATACGTTGTTTAATTAACGGGAAGTGTAAGCGCACAACTCATCCGCGCGATCATTCCCCCGCGCATTTACGCAAAGTTTCATTTCTACGCATCCAAACAGTCACTAGCGTATTACCGCGCGTCCCAGGCGACAGGACAGGCTGATATTCGATATAATTAGCTATACTGACAAATGTCAAGGCGTTATTCGCGATTCAAATGCCTCCTTTTTACTTAGCACTTTTCCAAGCTTTGTCGCTGGTGGTGAAATGGCACAAATGTCGCATTGACAGCAGAGCTAGTGCTGGGTTTAAAGGGGAACTGTCACGAAAATGAAAATTTAATTTAAACTTCATCATACTGAAATAAGAAAATTCCTAAATACAATTAATTAAATATTCTGCATCATTTCTGAAATAATCAAGTTTATCTTCACTATTCCTCTCTCAGCATCTGTTTCTCTTCATTCTCTCTTCATGCAGCAGTTGGGTGTCAGATATTCACTGACAGTTAGATCCAATATATCTTATAGGGGGGCTCCTTTTGCCTAGAAGATGTATTAGAGCTCACTCTATTAAACTCACAGACATCATGTCTCTCTACATGCAGAATCTGTGCAAAAAGCAGTTATTTTCTCAGATTCCTAATACATCTGCTAGGAAAGGAAACCCTCCTATAAGATATATTGGATCTAACTGTCAATGAATATCTGACACCCAACTGCTGCATGAAGAGAGAATGAAGAGAAACAGATGCTGAGAGAGGGATAGTGAAGATAAACTTGATTATTTCACAAACAATACAGAATATTTATTTCACTGTATTTAGAAAGTTTCTTATTTCAGTATGACGAAGCTTATATTCCATTTTACATATTACAGATAATAATAATATTCGCGATAGTTCCCCTTTAATTTCGCCCATTGCCGTGCCCCTTATTCTTCTATTTGGTATTCTATTTCTGATCTACCGACACACCCGTAATGTAGTTTAGGGTTTCAATTGATAATGCGGTGGAATAAGAGTTTCCTTATCGCCGCCAGCCTTTGGTTTGGACATTTCAATCGGTAAGTGACAGATAATGAGTAGCCATAAGACAGATACGTAATATTAAATTAGAGATATGCTGTAGTTTGACACACACATACATAAACATATATATATATATATATATATATATATATATATATATATATATATATATATATATAATATATATATATATATATACATACACATTAACATGATTCATATCGGATATTATTACAGTCACTATTATTTATTGTATGTGTAAAGTCAAATTACCAGCAGCACACTAAGTCAGTTGTAATGATGCAAAAAAGTGATTTATTTAGCCCAAAAACACAAACCGAACGGGCAACGTTTTGGGCCCTCCAGACCCTTTATCAAGCCTATTATTTATTGTATGTATATAGCAGTTTAGTACCATATATTTATAAATATACTGACACCTGTGAGGGTGCTAGCAGTATATTTGTTCCCACAATAAGGGTGCCAGAGAATACAAGTAGGACTATATCCAGGGGAGCAGGGGGAGCTATTCCTAGTGGCTGGTGTTGGCTGCAGTGCTTGGAGAGACGCATATTTTAACTGTTAGCCTGAGGCTGTATATGTCCTTAATGAGACAGACAGCTGGTACAGTAGAGTGCAGCTCACAACAAAGCGTGGGACCGACTCAATGCTCCTTCCCCAGTCCCTGGTGCTGAAATGAACAGCGCCTCTCGCAATTTCATTCATTATTAGGAGCTTACAATCGCTTGGCTCGGCTGAGCAGTGTGTTCAGTGTCAGTGTCTCTCCCTGCTACACGTTTACCTCCATATTTTCTTTGTCTCCCTTATATTTTGGCGTCTCCCTTGGATGAACATTCCATCCATCGGAATTATTCCCTTGTCTCATGGATTGTAAGCTCTTTTCTTCCTGCATAGCTCAGTGTTTAAATCTGGTTTGCAATCTATCCCTTTCTATGGTACAACTGCACCGTATAATAAATAGGCGTAAGTAATATTACTAATTCCATTTAATGTGATCATATAGATAAATATCTACCTTCTCTTTCTGTCCCTGCTCCTTCCTGGTTTTTATTTTTCTCTTTCTTTCTTACATCTTGCAGAATATGTCATGTTTGGTGATGCCTTTTATTAGCTAACTGAATAAAGAAATAATTGCAAGCTTTCGGAGCACACAGGCCTCTTTGTCAGACTAAATACAAATGAAAGCTGGAAAGGCACAGCATATATACTGTTAGTAAGGACATACAGGGAGATTAGTCGCCCCAGCAACAAATCGCCTCTTCTTCTGGGCGACAATATCCCCGAACTGCCTTCCCCTAACTTCCCACCGAAAAAATCGCTAGCGGTATGACACTCATGGCGCTTTGTTTTCCGAAGTCGCCCGAAGTTGCCACACGCAAAAACTTCGGAAAAACGAGTGCCATATTGCTGGCAATTTTTCATTAAGCCGGCGGAAAGGTAGGGGAAGGCAGTTCGGGGATATTGTCGCCACGAAGAAGAGGCGATTTGTCGCCGGGGCAACTAATCTCCCCGAATTTCCCTGTGTGCCCTTACCTTTTAAAAGGTTTATGGGCAATAAATTAGAAAGCTAAAGAAAGACAGAGATAAATTGTAGAGATAATAAAAGTAATTAAGGTGGGTTGTAAATAGTCCAGGGGTCTGGATTCAGTCAGGTCACGTAGCTTGAATAAGACCAAGACAGAGTAGGGTAAGGTTAGCACAACAGTGCACAGTTAGGAATTGGACTAGAAAAATGTGAAGATACAGGTAGAGCCCAAATCAGCCAGTTTAATCAGCCTGGTTATTGGCAAACTCCCCAAAGCCAAAGTACAAATGCAGCAGATTTAAATGAGCTCCTTGTGATGGCACTACTTTATCTGTAATAATATACAGCAGTTGTTCACCAGCCATTCCCTATTTCCCTACTCAGTGGCCTAGCTACATATTCCTGGGCCCCACAGCAAATTCAATTTAGAGCCCCGAAATTGTCCTATTTTGTCAAGTTATATTGAAATTATTTATTAAAGGGGGAACTAACTTCCGCGTATTGAAATAAGAACCTTTCTAAATACAATCAATAAAAAATTCTGCATTGTTTCTGAAATAATCAAGATTATCTTCTCTATCCCTCTCTCAACATCTGTTTCTCTTCATTCAGCAGCTGGTTGTCAGTTTAATGTATTAGAGCTCACTCTATTAAACTCACCAGACATCACGTCTCTCTACATGCAGGATTTGTGCAAAAGGCAGTTATTTTGTTAGATTTTGTTTGTAATGGAATCAGTTATTTGAGTGAGCTCTAATACATCTGCTAGGAAAGGAAGCCCTCCTATAAGATATATTGGATCTAACTGTCAGTGAATATCTGACACCCAACTGCTGCATGAAGACAGAATGAAGAGAAACAGATGATGAGAGAGGAATAGTGAAGATAAACTTGATTATTTCATAAACAATGCAGAATTTTTAATTGATTGTATTTAGAAAGTTTCTTATTTTAGTATGATGAAGCTTATATTAAATTTCATGTTCGTGATATTTCCCCTTTAATGAGGGCCTCACTGGGTCCCCACACTCCTATGCGACTGCAGGGTCTTCTTTCTCTGTAGTTTCACTCCTCTCTCATTACAGTGTCGCTTTCATTCTCTACCGACATTGTTTCTTTCCATTTCCTCCTTTTATTAAATTCTAATATTGACTTCCAGCAATATCCTAAATAGATTTTTTTGTAAATCTTGACTTGAACGCCTACGAAACAGTCACTTTAATACATATAGGTAATAACGCAAGGCCTATGCCTTATGAATTACAATATTATTTGGGCAATGAGACTGAAGCAGCCGTTTTATTACAGGATGAAAGAGAGAGAGAGAAAGTAATGGCTGCACTGATTTATAATTCAATGTATCATCTGAAACATTCCCAGAATAAATGTACCTCCCGCTCCACATAGAATCGTGCCGTTTCAAGGACTTCTGTTGATCAAAGGGAACACGGAATGTCCTGTATTTATTATAAAATCTATATCTGGTTGATAAGAGGTCTGAAAGGTCAGCCATCCTCTAGGTTTTAGGGTCTGGGTACAATTATTGTCTTCCCCATTGTCTCCCTGTTTAATGTTTCCCCCCAACAGGGTGGTAGGGAACATTAGTGCCCCTTTTTTTTGGTACCTACTGCTTCTAATCCCAGTTTATATTGCAGCAAAGCAGACGCTGAGATCCCCCTGCCTTCAGCTCCTGTTTAAAACAAAAACCAGTGCAGGATTTTTGCCGGCAGCCTCTCTAACACCAACCATCACTCCCAATAATCTTGACTCTACCTAGAGCTTGTGCATCGATGGCTTCTTCCAGCCTCAGGGCATCTCTTTTGATATGTTAATAAGCCCGAGTACCCAACTCTGCAGAGATCATATTAATGTTGTTCATAGAGTGCAGCTTCTTGGCCTAGTTGAATATTCACATATTCCATTTTTTTTTTTTTTCTTTCAAAAGAAAATTACTGAAGAGATCTGCTATTTACAGGAGTCGTTTTTTTATTTTTTTTTAATTTTGTTTTAAATAAAGGACTCGTGGGCGTCTTTAGATCCGTGTATGTGTTTGGTAGGATATAACTTACCCTTGGAGTGGGCTGGAGTTTTTTTCTTTCACGAGCCTCTAAAATATTGGGATCAAAGGGAAACATGATGACATTTGCCCCTGTCTTTATTTATTTTTTTTTCTCGCGTAATCTAAATGGCAAACTCCTAAAAAAAATAAAATAAAAAAAAAAGTTGCCGTTAGTCTGTGTGATCAGAAAGCCTGCAGGCCCCAGGCAAATTTCAAAAAAGCTTAAATACTGTTCTAGCCTCTAGGCCAGGAAGAGGACAAGACTATAGGCAATCGCTCCCTTTTTTCCCTCTCCGATTGCCAAGGGCAAAATAAACTACAAACTACTTTGAATCAAAACATTTTTGGGGAATTAATATGATCTGAACTCTTTTCGTTTAAAAAGATCTTGCGATTGTCAAATCGCTTAGAGGTGACTGACACTGAAGTAGTGATGCGTTTATTTCTATCTGCCAGCCATGTCAGATCTTATTTTGATTAAATAAAACAGACCAATCTCACTTGCTAGGCCATCAGCCATACTGCTCCTGCCACTGAGCTGCCACACTGATTATCCTATGTACCAAGGCATCAGGTATCTGCTTGTAGTTGTGCGATATGGAGAAGGAAGTGTAGGGGATACTTTGGTTGGAACTATAGCAGGGTGACTGTTACCCCAATGTTTCTATATATCTGTAACCTTGTTATGAGCTAAGGGGGCCCAGTCTGAAGGTCAGTTAGGGGGAGATTTGGGGTGAGTGATTATTTGTGCCCTGGGTACCCCTGGAACTATAGCAGGGTGACTGTTACCCCAATGTTTCTATATATCTGTAACCTTGTTATGAGCTAAGGGGGCCCAGTCTGAAGGCCAGTTAGGGGGAGATTTGGGGTGAGTGCTTATTTGTACCCTGGGTACCCCTGGAACTATAGCAGGGTGACTGTTACCCCAATGTTTCTGTATATCTGTAACCTTGTTATGAGCTAAGGGGGCCCAGTGTGAAGGTCAGTTAGGGGGAGATTTGGGGTGAGTGCTTATTTGTACCCTGGGAACCCCTGGAACTATAGCAGGGTGACTGTTACCCCAATGTTTCTATATATCTGTAACCTTGTTATGAGCTAAGGGGGCCCAGTCTGAAGGTCAGTTAGGGGGAGATTTGGGGTGAGTGATTATTTGTGCCCTGGGTACCCCTGGAACTATAGCAGGGTGACTGTTACCCCAATGTTTCTATATATCTGTAACCTTGTTATGAGCTAAGGGGGCCCAGTCTGAAGGCCAGTTAGGGGGAGATTTGGGGTGAGTGCTTATTTGTACCCTGGGTACCCCTGGAACTATAGCAGGGTGACACCCCAATGTTTCTATATATCTGTAACCTTGTTATGAGCTAAGGGGGCCCAGTCTGAAGGCCAGTTAGGGGGAGATTTGGGGTGAGTGCTTGTTTGTGTCCTGGATATTCTTAGAACTATAAAGGGTGACAGTTGCCAGTTTATCTTTAATATATTCTTAACTCTATTAAGAGTTAATGATCCTTAATAAAGGGATTTTAACCCAAAAAACTGACATCTTTTACTTTATTTCATTTACATTTTCATCCAAATCAGGGTAAAGCACTGGAAGACATTGCTCTTTATCTTGTCCCCCCCCCCACCTATAGCTGAATATATTAGGATGCCGACCCCACATACTTAGGAACCACTGCTCTGCTATCATTCACTTTGCAATGGGTCACTCTGGGTCTAAGATGGGTAACATAGGACAATAAGAATACTACGAAGTAAATGAATGCTCCTACTATTATGATTCAGTTAACAAATGTATCGCCTTTCTGTATTTTTGTTTTTTTTGTCCTTAAACCAAACTATTTATTGGTTGCCCATGTCCGTACCATAAGTAATGTTGGGAGTATTGGTAAAGCTAGATATTTCAATTTTTTCTTTCTTGCTTTGGGTGCAGTATTTGAGGTTTCTAGATCCCACCAAGGATCTCAAAAATTCTGACCTAATCTCCAAAATATTTTGTTTCCTTCCACTCAACCTCTTTCTTATCCTCCGTCCCCTTCCTTCTCTTCCTCTCCCAAGCTCTGTTCTCCCAAATTGTTCTAATGGAAAATAGGTTAATGCAGAGCTCACTGTGCAAGTATATGATCTAGTGTCAGGAATGCTTAGGTTGGTAATATGGAACACCATAATTACAACATTGGGCGTAATAAATATTATACCATGAAGACAAATTACAGAACACCTTAGTAATGTATATTGGAGGTGATTTGCTTAGGCTTCATGTCCTCTCTTCTCATATATGATATAAAGGAAAGTGTAGTACAGGGTCAGACTGGGCCTTTGGGATACCGGGAAAAACCTGGTGGGCCCCGATTCTCATGAGCCCCGCCAGCCCTGATCCACTCCCTGTCCTTGCTGCCAACTAAGATATAATTAATCCTTATTGGAAGCAAAACCAGCCTGTTGGGTTTATTTAATGTTTATATGATTTTCTAGTAGACTAAAGGTTTGAAGATCCAAATTACAGAAAGATCCCTTATCCAGAAATCCAAGGTCCCAAGCATTCTGGATACCTGTATACTATATTGCACAAATTTATCACTGATTGTTGCGGCATCAACCACAGTCGCACTCAGAAAACCTCATTCACCTTATGTTAACGTAACATTAGGTTTCTTTGTGTTTAGATATTTAAGCTCAGGATATTTATATATTAAAAACCCCATGGCCAGTGCTTTAGATCAGACAATACATATTGTATACAGTGATGGCTGAATCTTGGCGAATCCTTTTTGCTTCCCCAAAAATTCGATAAACTGCAAAAATATATCTGTCTATGGGTGACAATTTTTTTAAATTTTTTTTACCCATTCGAGTCAATAGGCATAATTTTCATGACGAAAATTGGCGAAAAAATTTGCTTATCGGTAATTTTAAATATTCATCGTTACAAAGGGGTTCTTGTATTACATGCACTCGATACATTTTTGCTCATTTATTCTTGGTCTTCTGCGAATTTCCCTGTGTACTTTGGTTGACCTTCTTTCTTCAATATGGCAGATGAATGTTTACCATGGAACCGTGACCAGTAAACTGGTTGGAGAACTCCTTTGTCCAAACTGTGGGCTGAGGGCCGGTAGCAGTTGTGCCACTCCTTTGTCAGTTTCTGAGCTTTGAGCCACTTCCAAATGGTTTCATTTAAAGACCTCGGTTGGCTCCAAACACCGTAACAGATGTCCGAGCTGAGCTGGTAGCTTGAGGCCTATCAGTCAGAGAAGGATAACACAGCTAGTCAAGTGAATAATACATTGTGTTTATTAGCTAGTGACAGAATACAAACAAGGGAACACATTAATATGAGACACAGAGGCACTCCTCCCTGGGTAAATACTCAGAATGTGACTGAGAAGATCTAAGACATTGGCATCTTGAGGCTAATGAACAAAGTCAAGACACGTCAGTCCTTCATGATAACCCAATGGTGAGATTTGGAAGCCCATAGGATCACAACCTTAGAAGCTACTTCCATGTCCTTTAGTACACAGCTTAAAGTCTTTGAGACAGATGTTTTTACCCCTCCTTTGCCTTGAAGGAACATAGAACCAATGAAACGCCAACCTGTCGTTTCTTCTACAATGCCAACAAAGATTCCAGGATAACAATGAGCTGTTTAACATTCTTAAACCGTTGCTCATTGTTCATAAAGAGAATAAAGAAGGATACAAATCTGTTTCTTCAAGTCCAATATGGCTGGACTCGCCTTTCTTGACGGTTGCTACAGAAAGCCAAGAACTGGCCAGTTGGAGATTTTATGTTATGCTGGGTGGGACAGTTAGGGTTCTGCAAAGGCTTCAATGGGTGGAATTGACATTGTTAACATTTTAACATTGTTGAAATATACAGGATAATACTAGACGCCAAATGGAAATTGTATGGAGTGGCCAAGTGGCCAAGCATTAATTGATTCAGTTGAGTAGGCTCAATTTCATATAAAATACCCAGGGATTCATCAGACTTCAAAGGCAACAGAAGACACTATGTATAAAAGGGGTAGTACAGCTAATTATGTACATCTGCATGTTGTTGTAGGCCAGTTAGCAAGTGCCCATCATTTTGTCCTTTCTGGTTTTTGTATTATTTACATTTTTTGTTGTGCATTCATCAGGCTTCAAATTCAGACTTCTATCTCGTGGTTAATTACCCTAGCAACCAGTCAAAATGGAATAGGAGAAGGCCTGTAAACAAATAAAAAGCCAGAAAACATTAAAAATGATGACATAATTGTAGCCTTGTGGTTATTCTATCTGATTGCTGGGTCAGTGGTCCCCGGTAGTTAAAGATTTTATTGGTGTTTTCTTCACTGGTGGACAAAATATATCTTAATAGAATAATATATACACACTTGTGCCCATCACCCATTCACTGCCAACAGAGCATGCAGCACATTTTGAGTATGTCCACTCTTTTTCAGCCTTCATTTATCCACTTCCGATGCTGTAGGAATTCAAACCCCAAATCCTACATTCATTTTTATTGTCTTAGGCGGAAGAAACGATTGTCTCCTTATCACCATTCATTGGCGAGGAGAAGCTGTGCCTTGCAGAGGAGCCAGCATATTCCTTTCCCGTAGATGTAGTAAATAATAAATCCCATCAATGCAGGCGGCATCGGGCTGCAGCAGAGACGTTGCCTTCAGCAATGTGATTGTTGTTGCCAGCGTGATTCTTTTGTGGGCTTGTTCATGATTTATTTCACAGGGCAATTGTCATTCATGTACATTAAAAATATATAGTGAGCAGTGGTCTTCAAAGTATGAGCCGAGACCAAAAAATACGAGCTTTTGCTGATTTCAGCGTTAGAGTATAGTACATGTGTGTGTGGGTGGCATGTATGAGTGGGTCTATGCAGTTATATAAAAAAACAATTGCATCCTTGCATCTTCATCTGTATCTCTTTGCCTGTCTAACCATGGGTCACTACTAAAATACGTCCTGATTGATAAAAACTCTACAGAAAGGAGCTGCCTTTAGATGAGCATGTCCAGCTCTGTCCTGTCTATCTAACTCATTTTTAAGCCTCAGTTAATCAGTTAGTTATAAAAGATAGTCAATTTCATGGATGTTCCTACCAACGGCCTTGCCCTTTCTCAAACACCTTCTCAGATCTCTGCAAAGGACCTGAAATGAAGATAGACACATTAGAGAAGGGCTGATTGATGTAACCTTTCACTTTAGGTGTACTTGGGTTAATTCTACCTCAGTAATCCATAAATCTGTGTTTTCCAAATTGTGGGGGGCTCAGAGAGTACTTGGGGTGAGATTTAGGAACAGTGGCCATGTGCTTTTGTAGATAGACCTGGAAGCCAAGCAGTTAGGTCATTTAGGGTAATAGTTGAGTCCAACACTTAGGAGCTTATTTATTAAACCTCAAACTTTTCTGGTTGAGTTTTTAAAGGAGTAAACTTAAATTTTAGAAGGAAAAAAAACCTTGAATTTTTGGAGATTTATCATACCCCAAAACTGTTAAAAATCCAAATCCGAAACTACTCCAGCTAAAACCTGTCAAGGTCATGTAGAAGTCAATGGAAGATATCCCTTTTACAATTTAAAGATGTCTTGATCTGTACTTGTTTTCTTACAATAATCCAAAAAAGTCAGGCTTTTCAACTTGAAAAAAACCATACAATTGGGCGCCAAACAACATTTTTGAGTTGATTTTTTTGATAAATGAGTTCAGTTCTTGGATGAGCGTTAGGTCGACTTTGTTTTAATTAATAAAATGAGATTAATTCGAGTTTTAGTAAATACCCCCCCCCCCCTTAGGGGCTTATTTATTAAACCTCAGATTTTTTTGGTTGAGTTTTTAAGGGACAAAAGTCGAATTTTTAGAGGAAAAAACAAACAAAAATGCATTATACCCAAAATTGCTAAAATCTGAATCTGAAAATACTCCAGCTAAAACCTGTCGAGGTCATGTAGAAGGCAGATGTTCCTTTTACAATTTGAAGATGTCGTGATCTTTGCTGGTTTTGTTATGATAATCTGAAAAAGTCTGGGTTTTTTGGCAACAACTAAAAAAAATTTATCGAGTTGTTTTTTTGATAAATTAGTTCAGTTCGTGTTTGTGAATTAGATAAATCGAGTTTTAGTTTTCCTGGGACTATGGCTGATGCAATATTTTCTACATCTGGGTATGTTCTAAGTGGCCCTGACCAAACCTTGTAGAATGACCACCACACCCACTGCTATTAGACAGCTACAATGAACACTTCACATTCTACAATGAACCGACTGTACTTTAGAACCTAAACTGGATGGCCTTGCTAATAGGCAAACATCTATATTAGTCACCTCTTGGCGGTAAATTCTGCATCTATACTGTCCTATATGTTGTCATCTGACATGCTCAAGATATTGTGTTACCCACTCCTGTACATCTAAATAAATACTTTTTGCAATTGTAATTTTAAGGGCTTTTTCTTGAAACCGTACAAGTAGTCATCCTTTCTCATGGGAAGACCATACTCATGAGAAGATGTTGCTAATGAAAAGATATCTACAGTCTTCACCCTATTCCTTGGCAGTAAATTCCATATTGACATATATATCATCATCTGACATGCTCTGGGTCACACATAACGTTGTATTTTGCACTCCTGTACATATAAAATAAATGGGTTCATCTTTGCACTTGGAATATTTAGGAAATGCTGTTGCTGGAAACCTTACACCCAAAATGCTGCTGGTGAAGGCTTAAAGAACATGCTTGTTTAATAAAACCTTTCCTTAGTGTTATGGTAATGGTGCAGAAATATATTCTATTACATGTGCAAAAGCTTCAGGCATAAATACTCTTTAATTTTTTTATAATGTCACCATGGGAGATTATAGGGGCTCCTACAACAGATAAAGCGGTCGAGTTATCCACAAATTTAGCTTATTTGCATGTGATTTACTAAATGAGCCAGAGTTATAAAGACAGTTACTGTGAAATACGGTGATGAGAAGAACAAGAGTACAAAAGTCTCTGATTCTCCGCTTCCTAGTTAAGGATAATAACAAATTTAGGGTTCCATGTGTCTAAAGATAGTGCAGCATAATACCCTACACTTTAAGGGACCAATATGCTAACACACATGCTAAATTTTTCTCACAAATCATATTTCTTCTCTAAAAATTTTTATTTTTTTATTTCTCTAAAACTCTAAAAAGTCAAGATTTATTGTGTAAAAACTATGAAATACTCTAATACAAAACTGCACCGTTAAGGTCAATGGGAACTTCGCTGGACTTTTTTTTATAGACATACAGACTTTTAGAGGTTTCAGATTGTCCAAAAAACTCACATTTTTAGAGGTTTTACAGGTTTTCTTATTCTTTAGTGAATCGTTCAGCCTTTATTCTTATTTAAATGTCCTTCTATAGTTGTAACTCATGTGGAGTAAATTGTTTGTACTGGTTACCAGCTGTTGGCTAATACCATGTTGAATAATGTTTCCATCCCTTTCCCTATTTAGAATAACAATGTTATGTTCCTGATCCTGACTCTAGGTGGCACCTGTGTGGTTAACCCTACTGATCTCTTCTGCTCTGTTCCTGGACGTCTATCCCTTCTAAGCTCCACTTCAAAGTACAAAGTCACCATAGCAGAAGTGAAGAGACGCCTTTCGCCTCCAGAATGCCTCAATGCGTCTCTTCTGGGGGGCATACTGAGAAGGTATATCATAGGTCCTCTGATGTTCCTCTAGTGTTTCTTTTATGAAGTCTTTTCTTACAATAGCGTTTTCCTTCATTGAGTCAGATATATGATGTGACACTATTTAAGAGAGGTTTGCGAATGTTGGTGCAGATTGTCTTTAAGAACTTTTGAAGTGAATAAACTATAGTAAAAATAATTAATACTTTCCATTCAAACTGAGGTTCTCTAGATATTTTTATGAACTGACACCACTTGGGAGAATCACCCAGACTCATAACAGCTCTCTGTTGTTTTGGAGGGGTGGGATTCACTCACTCAAAATACAATTGGTGAGCAAACAATTTCAGTTTTATGCATCGAGTAGAGCAGGGAAGCTAGACAAGAGGGTGGGTATGAGGTTGAATGATCCATTGCTAGATTTAGGACTACCAGAAGCTTAGATTTTTCAGTCAACTGTAGTATAAGAAGTTAATAATAGTATAAACGTTGAATATAATGTAGACATGAATATTTTGACAATTGGCCAGATTCAATTGAGTGAGAAAAAGATATCTCATGGTTTATCATGGTTTATCATGTGAAAACTCATGGATAAGATTCAATTCAAGGAGAAAAAACTTTTCTCCAAATCTAGAACCAGTTTTTTTCCCGTAGACTTTGCGGAGTCTTCACGTGATAACCAGTGAGATAAGTTTTTCTGAACTGAATTGCATCTCAAATTGAATTTCGTACTTGAGTTTCCACCTGATACACTTCTGTGGGGTGGCGTTGACTTTCAATTCGGCCCATCTAAACTGAAATGTGAAGTGCTATCTGGTTGTTGGGGATCAGGGACTTCCAACAACCAGAACTCTGATAGTGGGGATAATTATTTAGTCTTCCATTCATCTTCCAGTATGTTTGATTCAATTTGACTCATCCACATCATATCTGTAGCTGTTCTATTGGAGCTCTATTCGGATCAGTACTGTAGTGGCACTATATTCTGTAAACCATGGAGCATGTTCCTGGATTAACCCAAAGAACTCTACAACATTCCAACTGTTAAAAAAAGAAAAAAAATAGATTTACAAGAAAAGAAATAAGCTCAGCAAGGTTAGATGACCCTTGCTCCTCCAGCCAGGCTATAAGAAAGCTTCTAAATCCAAGTTATTTTATTTCCTATAGAGCAAAATCCAAAAATGGGGGCCGCTGTTTGAGAGAGAAACTTGACAGACTGGGTTTAAATTTACCCGCTGGAAGGAGAAAAGCTGCCAACGTCACTCTTTTGACTTCATTGGTAGAAGGTGAGTGGGAAATTTATTTTTCAGCCTGTGTTCGTAAGATTGTTGTCCTTCAACCCCAAGAACCTCTTGATAGAGTACAAGGGTACAAATCCTTGTTCAGATATTTTTATATATATAATGTTATGAATGTACCTAGAATTATATGTATTTGGTCAAGTAGAAGACTGGTTCAAACAACTGCCCCTGGGTCTACATACAATAACAAGGAGGTTTGTGCTGAGCACTAAATTGAGAGTTTCTACCTGCCTCATTCAATATCTGAATGAGACCTGGAGGGCCATTGGTTGGACTCCTTACATAAACTTTTTCAAAATATATAGAGTTTTTGTATTTGTCCCTTCTGCAGAGAGTCTGAAATTGCTGTTTAAAGAGCCATTATAGATCCTCCTAGCTCAATTATTTTAGGACACCCAAACTGAAACTAGACATCAATCAGGACATCATTGGGTCACCAGGGCAGGTGCTTCATCTGCTGGATCTCCTGTTACCCTCCTGGTCGTAGGAGACATTAAAACTGTTCTGTCATCGCAAATTGGGTTAAGTCACAGCTTCTACTTTATTCTGGTGTCAGTATCTCTTTAAGATCATTCTATGGGTCTGTGTAGGGTGCAGTTGCAGTAGTTGGATACCAAGATTTCTCCAGTGTTTTCCAATACTTAGAGTAGGTATATTATCAATAGTATAAAATAAATTTTTTTAGGCTCAAACTCCCTTTGTTGTCAAACATGTGGTCAAGGGTCATCTAAAAACAAGATCACAGCTAAGAGGGTAAAAAGCAAGGCAAATGCACATTCACCCTAAATTTGAATATCTCTAGAACCAGTTGTGTAACTAGATATCGCTGGGCCCACAGCAAATAATTTTTCCGTCCCCCAAAATGTCTAGAGGTTGACTTGCTTTTCCATCCCCCAAAATTTCTAGAGGTTGACTTGCTTTTCCCTCCCCCAAACTTTCAAGAGGTTGACTTGCTTTTCTGTCCCCCAAAAAGTCTAGAGGTTGACTTGCTTTTCCATCCCCCAAAATGTCTAGAGGTTCACTTGCTTTTCTGTCCCTCGAAATGTCTAGAGGTTGACTTGTTTTACCAATATTTATTGAGATTGTATATGAATTAGGGTCTCATGGGGCCCCTAAACCTCCTGGGCCCCCTGCAGCTGCAGGATCTGCTTCCTCTGTAGTTACGCCCCTGTCTAGAACTGATCTAAATTGCTATTGAACACTTATGGGCTTGGAATGGAACTTGAGAACCTGAGAGAAGATATAACGAAGAAACTCTGCTTCATTATTGAAGGTGTTGCATCTACAATTCCGATTCCATATTACCTGATTCTATGTTATTCCATATTAAACGGTTAAAACTTTGGACTCAGAATCTGATTCCCACATTAGTCCCGCTTTAGTCTCTTGCTTCAAACACCAAAAATCTTGATTGTCAGCTCTATAGACCAGGGTATGGCTTACACTAAACATTTCTGTGTACAACTCGGGACATAATTAGTCCTGCAATAAAGTGATGTAATATATCGCCTTTGCTATTTATTTTAAATGTGCCCAAGTCTGCTTTCCATCGTATGAGTATATTTCCCTATCAGACTTGCAGTAAATCAGATGTTCTTAGGAACGGCACCCTTGATTGAAACAGAAATTGCTTTCCTGTAGAGGCAGAGCATTAAAAATATAACAACGTGTTGTGTGCAAATGTCCTAGTAAATTTCTATAATTTATACCTGATTATATGATTGTGCAATGAAGCCCTCGTATAGGCTCGGCCGTAAAAATAAATGAGCACCGTGCAGCAAGCAATAAAAGTGGCGACTTCTCAATGGAGCATTATATCACGCAGGCCAATAAAATGAGGCAGCAAGTGGCGTATGCCGTCTTATCCTTTCTTAATTAGAAAACAATATATTCATTTTTGACTCATTTAGAAATATAATCTGCAACCTGTGCCTCTCTGGCAGCTGCTGTTAAACTACAATTCCCAGCATTCTCTGTAATAACTGAGGCTCAGGTTGATCCTTATAGGCCCATTACCAATGCACTCTGCAATAGTTCCGTTGCTCCTTCTTGCACACGGGAATGGTCTTCTTCTTGTTATCTCATAAAATATACTCTGATATCCTAGTTTTTACATTTACCCTATTTTATATGTCCCATTAGGGCATATGGTATTTAAAGCAGCAGATGAGAGATATATAGCTGTACTGCAGGTTTTCTGGCTGTGAGTTGTATTGAAGCAAAAAAACATCGATGCTCCTTAGGGACAGACCCTTAACATTCAGGCTATGACAATTAGGGGGTTATTTACCAAAATCCCGATTTATTTAAAAAAAAAAACACAACCCAACTCCCGATTTTAGCTTATTTATTAATTAAAAAACACGATTTTATCAGTTTTCGGAAAAACTCAAAATCAAGCGGAAACAGGAATTTTGGCTTTTTTCCAGAATCGCTCACATTTTTCTATTTTTTGCCTGAAAATCAGATTTTTGGGCAAAACCCAGTGCAGACCACGAAAACTTCAAATTAAGATAGGTGCCTTTCCTATTGACTTATACAGGACCTTGACGGATTCAACTTTTTTTTCCCTCTAAAAATTAAAGTTTTCTAGTGAAAAAAACCTTGAATTTTTCAAGATTTTAATATTGAGATTTTAATACACAACCCCCTGAATCTCCGCTCCTCAGGGGATGGGCTAATCTTTAGCCAAAGGACAATAACTGGTTTATCTGTACACTATCAGTAAATACATGGAGCCAAACACACTCAATTTATGCAGTTGGGGAGCCTACCCCATTTATGGCTTCACCAGCAGTATCAACGTTTTGGGGGGCACACCTTCACTTTTTTCCAGAAACGCTCACATTTTTCTAGTTTTTGCCTGAAAATCCAAAAAAGTCATATTTTTGGGCTGAACCCAGTGCAGACCATGAAAACTTCAAATTAAGATAGGGGCCTCTCCTATTGACTTATACAGGACCTCGACGGATTTTAGGATTTGGGCTTTTTGAAGCATCGGGGTATAATGAATCTCGAAAAATTTGAATTTTTCTAGATTTTAACATTCAAATTTTAATACATAACCCCCTGAATCTCCGCTCCTCAGGGGAGGGGCTAATCTTTAGCCAAAGGACAATAACTGGCTTATCTGTATACTATCAGTAAATACATGGAGCCAAACACACTCAATTTATGCAGTTGGGGAGCCTACCCCATTTATTGCTTCACCAGCAGTATCAACGTTTTGGGGGGCACGCCTTCCCTTCGTCAGCCCCCCTGAAACAGGGTCTAAAACTACAGGTGTGCAGAGGACCTTTCACATATTTATCGGTACACTACACAATTCTGTTACAATGAATATTGATTTTCTTGCTGCAAAAACATTGCCTAAATATCATCAGTGCGTAATTCCCATGCTTTCCTTCTACATCATAGGGGAAGCTTTGCATTTGGCCAGAGATTTCGGGTACACGTGTGAAACAGAATTTCCAGCAAAGGCAGTGGGTGAGCACTTGGCCAGACAACACATGGAGCAGAAAGAACAGACTGCAAGGAAGAAGATGATCCTAGCAACAAAGTAAGTAAAACCTCTCCAGAACAAGGTCTCAAATATCTAATAAATATTATCATTTATGGGTTTTGAGTTGATGCTGCCCAATTCTTGGAAACCTGAAAATTCCAGTTGGAGCCATTTCACTGCACCACTTTTAAAGGTAGCCTTAAAGGAGAACTAAAGCCTAGAAAAAGAAGTAGCTCGAAATGTTGTACATTTGGGGGCCCATTTACTTAGTTCTAGTGAAGGAATAGAATAAAAAATACTTCGAATTTCAAATGTTTTTTTTTGGCTACTTCGGCCACCGAATTGGGTACTTCGACCTTCGACTACAACTTCGACTTCGAATCGAACGTTTCGAACTAAAAATCGTTCGACTATTCGACCATTCGATAGTCGAAGTACTGTCTCTTTAAAAAAAAAAACTTCGACCCCCTAGTTCGCCATCTAAAAGCTACCGAAGTCAATGTTAGCCTATGGGGAAGGTCCACATAGGCTTTGCTATCTTTTTTAGGTCGAAGAAAAATCGTTCGAGCGATGGATTGAAATCCTTAGAATCAAATGATTCGAAGGATTTAATCGTTCGAACAAACGATTTTTCGTTCTATCGAACAAATTTCTGTAAATCCTTCGACTTCGATATTCGAAGTCGAAGGATTTCAATTCGGCAGTCGAATATCGAGGGTTAATTAACCCATAAGTAAATTTGCCCCATGTGTTAGGCTTTTATACCAGCCCAAGGCAACCACAGCCCTTTAGCAGTAAATATCTGTGTCTCCAAAGATGCCCCAGTAGCTCCCCATCTTCTTTTCTGCTGATTCACTGCACATGCTCTGTGCTGCTGTCACTTACTGAGCTTAGGGACCCACTCACAATATACAGTACACATAGAATAGAAATGTCACAATATAAGACTGATTAGTAATTAATACACATAATTACTACATGGCAGCACAGAAACCAGTGCAATTAGCATCAGAATTTAATAATCAGCAAACCTGTAGCATCAGCTTATATTACAGCCAGGGAAGCTCATTTTCTGCTGGATAATTAGTGACGAGCCCTAAGCTTAGCTTCTCAACAGCCAATCAGAGCCCACTGAGCATGTGAGTGTCACAGACACTTTCCAAGATGGTGACCCCCTGTGACAAGTTTGAAGTCCTGGATCATTGCTGCTATTGACAAGCTCAAACTTTAGCCTCGTGCAATAAGTACTGTATATAAAATATGGTATTTTAACCATATTCATTTTTAGAGTTTAGTTTTCCTTTAAATATATGACTAAATAATAATAATTTGTACTTATTTAGTGTAAATCTATCTTCAGTGCTCACTGTTTGTAATTATTTCTTTGAAATCTAGGCAAATTTGTAAAGAATTCCAAGACCTTCTCAGCCAGGACAGATCCCCCCTGGGATCCTCTAGACCGACACCAATTCTAGATCTCGACATTCAGAGGCATTTAACGCATTTCAGGTAAGTTACGTTCACCGCTGAAAGTTCCCCCCCCTTTCTTAAAGGAGCCGTGCTTCCAAAGAACCATCTATCATTTACTTTGATACATCTATTTTTTATAAAAAAAAGTTATCTGGAGCTCAATAGAACGTCTCTTCTGCATTCATGATGAAAGACTTTGTTTTCGTTCATTTTGGAAACAGATCGTATTGAATATTTATCACCGATTGCAGGGAAATTTTCATTTCTTCCTGCCAGGCATTTAATAAATATATGCAAAAGAAAGTTTTGCTTGGAATATCTCCCCAAAGTAATCTTTTTGCTATTGATTGCTTTGGAGGCAGCTTATTGAGCCGCCTCGTAATATCTCGACTGTGTCTGGGTTTAATATTTTCCTTGCCCTTATATTAGATATATATATATATTCCATTTGAAATCACATGCTCGGAATGTCAGGGAACATTTGTGATCCATTAAATTATGGAGAACTAGATTTCCTATATTTCAGCTCGTCTGTGATTAGAGTTGCGCGTTTATTCTGTCTGGCTAATCAATAGAAAACATTCAGACCATTAAAAATGAGGCCCAGGAAGATGCTCCATTATTTTAATCAGAGCATAATTGATACAGGTATGGGACCCGTTATCCAGAATGCTCTGGACCTGGGGTTTTCTGGATAATGGATCTTTCTATTATTTGGATCTTCATACCTTAAGATTACTAGATAATCATGTAAAAATTAAATAAACCCAATAGGCTGGTTTTGCTTCCAATAAGGATTAATTATAACTTAGTTGGGATCAAGTACAAGCGACTGTTTTATTATTACACAGAAAAAGGAAATTATTTTTAAAAATGTGGATTATTTCATTATAATGGAGTGTATGGGAAACACCCATTCTGTAATTTGGAGCTGTCTGGATAATGGGTTTCCCAATTACAGATCCCATACTTGTTGGTCTCTAGAAGCATCCTAAGAAGAAAAGGGTTTCTCTGTGAAATATAGACTTTTAAAGGAGTGCTTTAGTAATGTAAAACCGACCCGCACCCTCCACCTGACTTCCGGGTTCCTTTTATAGAACCGCGTTGACCCGCCAATGACGTCACAATAGCATTGAGGCGAACAGGCGCCCGGCTATAAAAGTGGAAGTCGGAAGCCGGCAGTGTAAGGTGGCGGGCGGGGAAAGTAGGATGAAGAGCTCGTCCCGGAGCCACTCGCAAATGGAGGTGCAAGATTGGCTCGAACCCGGGTCCCACGGATATCGGGCCGACCCGCACATCACTAGAGTGCTTCAGCTTTAAGTTAACTTTTAGTATGTTATAGAATGGCTTATTCTAAGCAACTTTTTTTTTAATAGTTTTTTAATTATTTGCCTTCTTCTTCTTCTGACTCTTTCCAGCTTTCAAATGGGGGTCACTGACCCCATCTTAAAAACAAAGACAAAAAATTAGTTATTTCTACTTTTTATTACTCATCTTTCTATCCAGGCCTCTCCTATTCGTAGTCTGGTTTCTTATTCAAATCAATGCCTGGTTGATAGGGTACTTTGGACCCTAGCAACTAGATTGGAGAGCTGTTGAATGAAAAGCTAAATAACTGAAAAATCACAAATAAATGAAAACCAATTGCAAATTGTGTCAGAATATCACTGTCTAAATGATACTAAAAGTTAATTTAAAGGTGAACAACCCCTTTAAACATCCAATATACATAAGAATGTCCTCAACCATTGAACTTGGGATCTTGCTGAAGGTGTCAGAGCTGTAATTTCTCAAATTTACATTGAGACAAAGACAAATCAGTAAAGGAAACTGTCAGAGACCTTCAGTTTCACCGGCAATTGCCAACTCAGCAAAGGGAACTGTCAAGTCCTGAGTGAAATCTGTTCAGTCTGTTTAAGAACAAGGATTTAATTGCATTTATAAAAAAAATATATGGCCCAGAATTGTCTCTTTCGGAAAATATATAAAGTGGGACAAGCAAGTCATTCTAGGATAGTAAAGTTGAGGTAGATAGAGGTTCTGAATACCCAAATCAAATTATTAGACGTGTCCTAAAACTAAAGTCTACATTATTTGTTCCAAGAGAAACCCTTCTTACTGATAGATGGTGCCAATCAGTGGCAGGTATCAGGTCTTTATTAAAGGCATTTGTCCATCCACGCGTCTTCCATGTCACTGTTAGGTACTTGGAATTTATCTGGGCATAGAATAAGTGATGTCACAATAGATATTCTTTTGTATGGGCAGCAATGTCCAAGAGCAGTCCCCTAAGTTTGCTCATAGTCTGTACAGAGAGATCCCATAAAACTATGGCAGCATAGGTATTCCCTGTACTAAGCACAATTCAGCAGGAACAGTCCCCTAAGTTTGTTCATAGTCTGTACAGAGAGATCCCATAAAACTATGGCAGCATAGGTATTCCCTGTACTAAGCACAATTCAGCAGGAACAGCCCCTAAGTTTGTTCATAGTCTGTACAGAGAGATCCCATAAAACTATGGCAGCATAGGTATTCCCTGTACTAAGCACAATTCAGCAGGAACAGTCCCCTAAGTTTGTTCATAGTCTGTACAGAGAGATCCCATAAAACTATGGCAGCATAGGTATTCCCTGTACTAAGCACAATTCAGCAGGAACAGCCCCTAAGTTTGTTCATAGTCTGTACAGAGAGATCCCATAAAACTATGGCAGCATAGGTATTCCTCTGTACTAAGCACAATTCAGCAGGAACAGCCCCTAAGTTTGTTCATAGTCTGTACAGAGAGATCCCATAAAACTATGGCAGCATAGGTATTCCCTGTACTAAGCACAATTCAGCAGGAACAGTCCCCTAAGTTTGTTCATAGTCTGTACAGAGAGATACCATAAAACTATGGCAGCATAGGTATTCCCTGTACTAAGCACAATTCAGCAGGAACAGTCCCCTAAGTTTGTTCATAGTCTGTACAGAGAGATACCATAAAACTATGGCAGCATAGGTATTCCCTGTACTAAGCACAATTCAGCAGGAACAGTCCCCTAAGTTTGTTCATAGTCTGTACAGAGAGATCCCATAAAACTATGGCAGCATAGGTATTCCCCTGTACTAAGCACAATTCAGCAGGAACAGTCCCCTAAGTTTGCTCATAGTCTGTACAGAGAGATCCCATAAAACTATGGCAGCATAGGTATTCCCTGTACTAAGCACAATTCAGCAGGAACAGTCCCCTAAGTTTGTTCATAGTCTGTACAGAGAGATCCCATAAAACTATGGCAGCATAGGTATTCCCCTGTACTAAGCACAATTCAGCAGGAACAGTCCCCTAAGTTTGCTCATAGTCTGTACAGAGAGATCCCATAAAACTATGGCAGCATAGGTATTCCCCTGTACTAAGCACAATTCAGCAGGAACAGCCCCTAAGTTTGCTCATAGTCTGTACAGAGAGATCCCATAAAACTATGACAGCATAGGTATTCCCTGTACTAAGCACAATTCAGCAGGAACAGTCCCCTAAATTAGAACTATGGCAGCATAGTGTTTACTGAGCACAGGAACAGCCTAAATTGGGAAGCAGACTTATAAAAATTCATATCTCTTTACTTTTGACTAAACTTGAAAAAATCTAAATAGGTGCTTAATTATAAGAAATAAAGGGAACACTTTAAAAACTCAAACGCAGTAGAATTTTCAATTTCCAATTCATCTCAAAAAACCAGCTTGAATTTTAAAAAAACAGCTCCCGTTGGCTACTACGTGGACTACCAGCTTTTAGACACAGTGTCGGACTGGCCCACCGGGATAACAGGAAAACTCTTGGATTCAAATCATTTAGCCTATTTCATGGTCATTCCCTATTTCTTTTTGGAAAACAAAAAGTGTAATAATGGAAGAATTAGAATATAGTAAGTAGTTATAAAAGACTAGGCAAATAAAGAGGTTGAGTGAGGGGAGGAGGAATAATAGTTTGGAAAGTGGGCTCTCAGTCTTCAGTTGGGCCCCTGGCATCTCAGTCCAAAACTGTTTAGACACCAAATTTCATTCCAGTCTTTGATTTTTGTGATTTCTGCTGTAAAAAAAATGGTGGTACAAAGTCCAATTTTAGATTTGATAAATCTGCCTGAGCGAGTGATAGAATGTCCCCTAACTGGTCTCCTCTTTCCTTGCAGTCTGATCACCCACGGCTTTGGAACGCCAGCCATCTGCGCAGCCCTGAGCACCTTCCAGACTGTCCTGAGTGAGATGTTGAACTACTTGGAAAAACATACGTCGAATAAAACAGGAGGGGTGTCAGAGGGGGGGCAGGGGGGCACAAACTCAGAAAAGGGACCTTTGCGCAAATCTTCGGAGGTTCTGGTAAAAGACGCCAAAACAGAGAAGGCCGACTAACTCCTCCAAGCCCCCCAGAGATTCCTGCTGCTGACATTTTTTTTATATATAACATTAGGTGAATATATTTTCAAAGGACCAAATCCAACCTGCTTGACTTTGAACTGCATTTGTAAATTCTCCGCTCAAACGTCACCCCCCAGATATAACGACATATACACGGCAAGCCCTATTGACTTTTCTGTCTTTCTTTTTTTTTTCTACTGTAAATGACATTTTCTGGGAGAATTCTTCCTCGGAAATCGCAATGTTTTATTTTGGAATGTTGATATATCGTTTTTTTGTTTTTTTTTAACAAATGATAAATCAACTGTTTGGTACTGGAAATGCGCAACTGATTTAACCACCACACTGATAGATAAAAATAAAATTGTAAAAATAAAACTGTATTTCTGTTTTGAATTGTCTCAAGGCCCAATATATAAATATATATGTGTGTGTGTGATGTCCTTGTGTATTCATTGCTAAAACTTACCCACTCTGACTCTTCATTAAGGGGCCGATTCATTAACTTCGAGTGAAGGATTCGAAGTTAAAAAACTTCGAATTTCGAAGTTTTTTTTGGGCTTATTCGACCATCGAATGGGCTACTTCGACCTTCGACTACGACTACGAATCGAAGGATTCGAAGTAAAAATCGTTCGACTATTCGACCATTCGATAGTCAAAGTACTGTCTCTTTAAAAAAAACTTCGACCCCCTAGTTCGCCATCTAAAAGCTACCGAAGTCAATGTTAGCCTATGGGGAAGGTCCCCATAGGCTTGGCTAACTTTTTTTGATCGAAGGATATTCCTTCGATCATTGGATTAAAATCCTTCGAATCGTTCGATCCAAAGGATTTAATCGTTCGATCGAAGGAATAATCCTTCGATCGTTCTATCTGCCCTTAATCCTTCGACTTCGATATTCGAAGTCGAAGGATTTTAGTTCCTAGTCGAATATCGAGGGTTAATTAACCCTCGATATTCGACCCTTGGTGAATCGGCCCCTAAGTCTCCCTTACCTTTAAAGTAGGGTTGCAACTAATTCACTATTTTGCCAAATCTTTCATGAAGGATCCAACCAGATCCTGATCCAAATCCGAACCCTAATTTCCATATACATAATAGGGCAAGGAAGGGTTCAAAAGAACAAGTATGCAAACATTTGTTGGAAGTAAAGTCTCATGATTTTAAGGTTTTAGATTTGGTTTGGCCAGGCACTTGATCCTGCTAAAAGAGGCCTAATCCTAAACCAAATCCTATATTTAGCACATAACTAGTTTAAAGACCCTCACACCTCAAAACATCTCTGCAATTGTGTCTCCTCATGTTCCTCGTCTTCTTCTCTGTTCTACTAGGAGCCACTGGCTCTTTCAATTCTATCCAACTCCAACTTTTGCCTTCCTTCCTAAATCTTTTCCCCTTATCACTCTTTACCTGTGGAATTCCATCCATAAGGAACTCTCCTTCTGCCTTTTAAGTGTAAGGGCACACACTAAGATTTGGGGACATTTAGGGGCATATTTATCAAGGGTCGAATTTCGAATTTGAAAAACTTTGAAATTCTAATTAAAAAAGACCAACCGAAATTAAGTCAAAGTGTCTTTTTGCCCAAATAGGTCAGTTTTCGATCTAATTTTTTTTCCCAAAAAAACTTAGATTTTTCAAAGTCCACCAATTCACTCCAAATAGGTTCTTGGAGGTGGCCCATAGGCTAAAACATAAATTCGGCAGGTTTTAGATGGCAAATGGTCTAAGTAGAATTTTTTTCAAATTCAAATCGAATTTGAACTATTCCCTAGTCGAAGAACACAATTTTTTTTAATTTGAAAATTCAACTTGACCTTTGATAAATCTGCCCCTAAGTCTCCCGGCGATAAATCGCCTCTTGTTGGGCGACTAATCTCCCCGAAAAGCCTTCCCACCAGCCTTTGCCGGCGGGATGACACTTAGAGCGCTTTGTTTTCCGAAGTTGCCCAAAGTTTCCTCGTGAGGCAACTTCGGGCGACTTTGGAAAATGAAGCGCTCCGAGTGCCAAACAGCCAGCGACTTAGATTCTAGCCAGCAGGAAGGCAATTCGGGGAGACTAAATCTCCCCGAATATTATCATGTTCAATTACCCTAACTCTAAACTTGGTTTATCAAACATTTTCTACTTCATAAAAGAGCTGCATTTTTTTAAAATGTTGCATTTTTGTCACAAATCTGATTTTTTTTCCACATTCATAAAACATGACCCATGGGGCACGTTTATTAAAACTCAAAATTATCTCGTTTTATTATTAAAACAAAGTTGACCTAGCTCCCATCTAAAAATTTAACCTCGAAAAAGTTGGGTCGGTAAAATCCTTGACAAAAAATTTGAAAATCGCTCGATTTTTCCGGATTTGATGATCAAAACGCTCACATTTTTCAAGTTGTCACACGAAAACTGATTTCTGATTATTCTACGAACCCCAGCTCAGGTCATGATATATTCAAATTGTAAAAGGGACATCTGCCGTTGACTTCTACATGACCTCAACAGGTTTGAGATGGCAGATTTTCAGATTTGGATTTTTAGCAGCTTTGGGGGTATAATAAATCTCTAAAAATGTGAGGTTTTTTTTTCCTCTAAAAATTTGAGTTTTCTCCCTATTAAAAACTCAACAAGAATAAAATTGAGGTTTAATGAATGGGTTCCTAAGTCTTGAAAGTCTGCTGCTGTCACGTATGGCAAACCCCAGAGGGGTGACTGGGCCCCTGTCTAGGTGTGCTCTTCTGCCTATAACAATAACATTTGGCTTTGGCTCTGGCCTCAGCTACTCGGTGCCACCAGGACTTACAGCACAAGAATCCAGTAGCTCCCACAGGGACAGGCAAGGACATCAAACATATAATCAGAGAAGCAGCCAGTAAGGAAGAAGCTGGACATGGTCAGATAGGCTGGGTCAGGACCAGATAAGAGGAGAGGAATTGCGAGGCAACCTCAAGGTCAGGAATAAGCCGGGTCAGAACCAGAAAGTCACACCGGGAACAGGAACAGGTAAAAGGAGTATAAAAAGCAGCAATAACAAGGAACAGAGCACCTAGGACCAAACACACTTGACCTACAACAGGCAGTGAGTCAGTGTAGAGCAGGGGTTATATAGATAGACTAATGGCTAACAATGAGCAGTCTAGTGATGAGTAAAACATTTTTGCCAAGTTTTGCCACGAAAATGATGGCCATAGACTCCAATGGGAGAAAAAAAGTTGTTGCACATCAAAAGAAAATTTTCGGCGTCAAAAAAAGTCTGTCACCCATTGACTTCAATGCATTTTGGTGAATATTCGCCGTTTCAGGAATTTTTGGTTATGGTGAGATTCGCCCATCTCTACCGTGATAACCTGTGGCTAGATTAACAACAGCTGAGCTCACCATGACTACCAGATAATACAAGGATACCTATAAGAGTGAACCAGGACTTCAGCTGTCTGCTTGTATCGCACTGCAGTATAAGAGCCTACAGGTCGTAGGTTCAACTCCAGACGGGATATTATTCGACTGAGGAGAAAACGTCATGAAAAGGTTTTGAGCAGAGAGAACATTGAATACAATACAAGTCCATGGGAAACTTGGGCATGTTCTTTCACTGTTCACTCCCTAGGAAATTATAAAAAATAATGACAATTTCTGAGACATCAACATTATCCTTGGAATTTCTTCCCCACTGATGATATATGTGCCAAAAATATTATTCCTCGGACTAAATCTGACCCATGTAGAACAACGGTATAGAGATTTGGGCCAGATATTAGTGATGGGCAAATAATTTTGGACGCGCGTCGGAAAAGTCGATTGCATCAAAACCGTTGTGCGTCAACATTACCCAGACGCCTATTGACTTTGACAACAGCGTCAAAATTGATGCAGGAGCCAAAATTAGCGTTTCACAGATTTTACACCATTTCACAAATTTCATGGGAAATTTGCAAATTTTTTGGCGAAGCGAAACGGGACAAATTCGCCCATCATTACCAGACATATATTATATCAGTCAGGTCAATAAATCTCTCACTAGAATCTGTGCCTCCCCCCGTGCCGTTCTTAAATTTAAATCCATGGCTTGATACCTGATAATTGGAGCTGTTTATCCTTCCCCCTACAAAATTTGATTAAAAGTATTTATTACTTGTTATAATATTAAGTTATTTTAGATTTTTAAGCAAAATGTTTTGTTTTAAATAACCGAAGCAGGTACCAAAAAAACTCATTTGTGAATTGGCCAAATTCCGAATTCTCCACCATGCAATCGGGCAGAATGTTGAGTTGAATTCAAGCTCTTACAGATTTTGGAACAATTAGGAAAACTACAAAAGCTGTGAGCAAAGGTCTGGCAGCTTCAGATGTTCCTCATGGGTCCCATGGTTTGGATTCAGCACGGCTCTACACTGCAGGACTGAGACAAATCTGAGCTTTAGTGCTGGTAACACCGCGAGTTGGATAATCAGTCGTCCAGTTGAAACCTGTCCAAAACATTCCACAAACTGATCCAGAAAGATGGAAAGGGAAATTCTCAAGCCCATTTTAGAACTCACTGCACCTCTCTCAAAAGAGAGATCCCTATTTGCCTTCCCCTGTTGACAGTTAGACTTCATTTCCTTCAGTGTCAGTGGATGGGCCCTTGCCAGTTGCAAAACAGTGAACAGGCATGGGATCCGTTATCCAGAAGGCTCTGAATTACTGAAGGTCATTTCCCATAGAAATAATTCAAAACACAAGAGCAAAGCACCAGTGTCAGACGGGGGGTCCAGGGCCAAGAGGGGCCCCTGTTTCAGCTGCATCCCCCCTCTGCCTCCCTGGTCCCCTTTACCCAGCCACAACCTTCTTCTGCCTCCTCCCCCATGAGTAACTTATTCAGGAGGTCACGGGGCAGTGGCCAGGGTTTACAGTGAGTTGGTCTGGGTTGGTGAGGTCCATGAGGATTGACCAGGTTTTCTCCCAGTGTCCCACCGGTCTAGTCCGACCCTGCACAGCATACTTAGGGGGAGGGTAGCAAGTGTTTCTTAAATAAGCCTCTTAGTACTCTTTCACTTGCACCTTCCCAGCAACACCCGCCCCCTGGTCAATGTTTGGGACCTGGAGTATTCTGGATAATGGATTAATTCATATAAAAATTAAATAAACCCAATAGGCTGATGTTGCCTCCAATAAGGATTAATTATATCTTAGTTGGGATCAAGTACAAGGTATAGGTATGGGATCTTTTATAGGAATAGTCGGGACCTGAGGTTTTCTGGATAACAGATCTTTCCATAATTTGGATCTTCATACCGTAAGTCTACTAGAAAATCATGTAAACATTAAATAAACCCCTTAGGCTGGTTTTGCTTCCAATAAGGATTAATTATATCTGAGTTGAGATCAAGTACAAGCTACTGTTTTATTATTACACAGAAAATGGAAATACTTTTTAAACATTTGGATTACAAAGGAGACAGCCTTTCCATAATTCAGAACTTTCTGGATAACGGGTTTCCGGATAATGGATCCCATGCCGGTACATTAAACAAGAAGTCAGTTTCTTGTGGCGGGGGCCACACTAGACAACTGATGACAGGAGCCGAACACAAAAGCAGAATTAAATGAATATATTTTATTAATTAGCTGCATATACAGGCACTCACTGTTTGTAAATAATAAATCCAGAGTTCAGCGTAGCAGCATTCTATAGGCATGGAGGGGCCCGGTCCCGCAGGCAGTGTCCCACATAGAATTATGAGAAAAGACAGAATAATTAAGCAAAAGAAAATCCACGATCTGATTGGACAAGGAGCCAAGTTTCCTTGGCTCCAATACAATACGAATGCACCAAGTTCTACATGAACCCCATGCCCTTCCATTCATGTTGCAGTGATGGCTTCCACCATGTGCCAGAGGGGGAGTCCTGCGTATCAGCAGAAGCAATTGCGAAATGGGTCACTGGTTTTCTTAAAGGAAAACTATACCCCCAAAATGAACACTTAAGCAACAGATAGTTTACAGTATATCCAGAGCTGATCCTATCAAATGTGGGGCCCAATTGGGACCATGTTGGCGGGGCCCCTAGACAAAGTGTTGCTGGCTACTGACACACCAAGTATTTAGGAAAATAAGGGCATACAGGCACAAAATAGAAAGGAAAGGGGCAGACAAGGTAAGAGAGTGAGAGGGATGAAATAGGAGCACATAATATGGGCACACAGGGTAAGAGAGAGAGGGAGGAAATAGGAGAGTGGACTGGGCCAATTAGTTTGGGGCAGGCTGGGCCGATTCAGCTTGGGAGCAGGCTTGGTTGGATTGGGGGCAGGCAGGGCCTATCAAGGTTGGAGGAAAGCTGGGCCTATGAGAGTTGGGGGCAGGCTAGACCTATGGAGTTGGGGGATAGGCTGGCTTATCAGAGTTGGGGGTGGGCTGGACCTTTGGATTTGGGGATGGGCTGAACTCTCAAAGTTGGGGGCAGGCCAGGCAGAATCATGTGCTGAGGGAAATATTATCTGTGCTGCCCTATGGTGCGGGGCCCCCAGAGGTGCGGGGCCCTATTGGGCCCAATTGGTCCAATTGGCCTAAGGCCGGCCCTGTTTACATCATATTAAGTGGCATATTAAAGAATCTTACCAAATGTGTCTATATATTTAAGTAAATCTTGCCCTTTTACATCTCTTGCCTTCAGCCACCATTTTGTGATGGTCTGTGTGCTGCCTCAGAGATCAGCTGACCAGAAATACTGCAGCTCTAACTGTAACAGGAAAAGATCACCTGACCAGAAATACTGCAGCTCTTACTGTAACAGCAAGAGATCACCTGACCAGTAATACTACAACTCTAACTGTAACAGGAAGAGATCACCTGACCAGAAATACTGCAGCTCTAACTGTAACAGCAAGAGATCACCTGACCAGTAATACTACAACTCTAACTGTAACAGGAAGAGATCACCTGACCAGAAATACTACAACTCTAACTGTAACAGGAAGAGATCACCTGACCAGAAATACTGCAACTCTAACTGTAACAGCAAGAGATCACCTGACCAGTAATACTACAACTCTAACTGTAACAGGAAGAGATCACCTGACCAGAAATACTGCAGCTCTAACTGTGACAGGAAGAGATCACCTGACCAGAAATACTGCAGCTGAGCTTATTACTTGACTCTTTCCAGCTTTCAAATGGAGGTCACTGACCCCATATAAAAATACATGCAAACTTTCAGTATGATGTAGAGAGTGATATTCTGAGACAATCTGTAGCTGAAAGTGATGGACGAATCTGTCCGGTCTCGCTTCACAAAAAAAATTGCGAAACTCTGAAAAAATCCGTGAAACGGCGAAATATTTGCAAAACGTTTAAAGTCAATGGGCGTCAAAATAATCCTGACGCGCAACAATTTTTACACGCTCGACTCCTTTGTCCAAATGCATTAAAGTCAAGGGCCGTTAAAATAAGTCTAACGTGCAACTATTTTTACACACGTAACTTTTTTCACTGACAAATTTTTGCTACAGTTTCATGAAACAATTTGCAGGTGCCAAAATACGTAAATTCGACTTGAATCCATGCCTGCCGAATAAATTCACTCATCACTAGTTAGTGGTTTTCATGTTTTATTATTTGTGTTTTTTGAGATATTTAACTTTTCATTCAGCAGCTCTCCAGTTTGCAGTTTCAGCCATCTGGTTGTTAGGGTTCAAATTACCTTAGCAACCATGCATTGAGAGACTAGAATATGAATAGTAGAGGCCTGAATAGAAAAAAATAAAAAATAATAATAATAATAATAAAAAGAGGCAATATGAATACATGTGTAGTCTTATAGAGCATTTGATTTCTAGATGGGGTCAGTGACCCTCATTTGAAAGCTGGAAAGATTCAGAAGAAGAAAGAAAATAATTCAAAAACTATACAAAATAACAAATGAAGACCAATTGAAAAGTTGCTTAGAATTGGCCATTTTATAACATACTAAAAGTTACTTTAAAGGAGAAACAAACCTCTTATTAAAAAAAAAAAAACCCTACCCCACATAGACCCCCCTCCCTCCTCCCCCCATCCTAGCTGCTACCCCGGGCAAATGCCCCTTTTTACTTACAGATTCAGGGATCGCAGTTCACTTCAGACATCTTCTGAGTCTTCGGTAATCTGAGAATGAGACCGGTGTGTCGGTGCAGTTGGAGCAATTTCCGACAATTGCGACAACTGCGCATGCACCAAAATGAACGGAAATTGCAGAATCGCTGGAAGAATACACAAAGACCCGAAAGATGGCTGCCATCAATCTGCACCGAGGGGTAAGTAAAACATAAGGGGCATTTGCACAGGGTAGCAGCTAGGGGGGAGGAGGCAGGGGGGTCTATGGGGGGTAGGGGATTAGGTTTTTTTAAATAAGGGGTTTGTTTCTCTTTTAAGCCCTTCATTTGCATAATAACATCACCAGCAGGGGACAAGATAGGGAAATCTTGTGATACTTCTAGTGGAGGAGTTTACTAAAACAAGGCATTCTGGGTAGAATACTCAAGGCAATGCTAAATCTGAGCATGCTCCTGAAATTTGCATATTATAGTCTCTGTTATAGTCTCAGTATGGCCTCCCTCAGTGAAAGAACCCATTTGACAAAGTAAGAGATTTTTTTTAAACCTGCAGTTTTTTGCAAAAAACTATATATGTAGTTTGATTAAACGTGTTTAGGTTGTACTGGTCAGATTGTTAATATGTGTTTGATTTTGGCTGCGATAGGTGCCCTTTAAAGATGAACCTCCCCATTAAAGCCATGTACAAGGATCCAAGAAGGGCCCAATGGCTTTATATTTTGGCAAGCAGTGAAAAAAGCTTAGTGAGAGTGAGAGTTAGTTGGGTAGGAGATACAGCAATGTTGGGAATGATATATATTCCCTGTAAATCAGCATGCCTGCGCTATATACTATATACTACATTAAATATAGGATAATTGAAACTCAGCAGTACATAGGCTTCTATTACTGCTCTCTTATTTGCACCTACAACCCCCTGTTCTAAATCCCTGATTCAGAATATGCTTAATGATGAATAAGTTTGGGAGTTTTACTTTGAAAGCAGCAAGTAAGTTGCAGGTAAAACTTAGTCCCTTTGTAAAATGTATAATGAAGCAATAGAATTCTTAATGAATCAGATGAAAATTGAGCATAGGACTGGCCAGATATGGGATGACTTTGACGTAGTTGGCCAGCTTAAATATATTGCAATATTTGGACAAACTATCCCTGTTTTGTTTAAAGGGTAAGGCATTTTTCAGTAGCAGTAGCACAAAATGTCTCTGTCTTAAATATATTGATAATGGGTTGAGTGCAGAGGACTCTTGTATTTTTCTATATGTATTTTGTGGTCACAGCCTCATTGCAACCCCCAACTAATGATTTTAAAAACTTTCCCTTGTTTGTTATGATCCTACGTTTCGGTTCCTTCTTGGAACCTTCGTCAGGGACCTTTCCCGGACGAAGGTTCCAAGAAGGAACCGAAATGTAGGATCATAATAAACCGTATGGTTTCACCTTATTCAATGTTTGAATTTTTACCTGTGAGTGCCGTCATTTCTGGAATTACTCTATGATTTATATTTAGGCTGGCACCCAGGTTATTGTTTACTTTATGGTGTGCGCTTCACGAACGGAC
The DNA here is from genome assembly GCF_017654675.1 of Xenopus laevis. NCBI lineage: Eukaryota > Metazoa > Chordata > Amphibia > Anura > Pipidae > Xenopus > Xenopus laevis. The sequence goes on from NC_054379.1 coordinate 161,119,196, forward strand.
TATATATATACAGTAATAATTATATAGAGAGAGAATATCTGGGATCCTTTCTCATTCCCTACTCTAATCCTACAGATTCATTTGTGAGCTACAGGCTCCCTCTGCTGGTCAGTGCTCATAATACAACAAGTCATTTCAGATTTCCAACTTCATTTATCAACAGATTGCAACAAGCAGAGTGTAACATGTACATGTATATTGTTCTGTATTTTACCCAAAATGCACTCGCTCCTCCATAACACAGACTTCATGTATAACAGCAGGCGCCTGCTAAGTAGCCTCCACTGCAGCTAACGTTTGCCAATAAGGGTGAAATTTAGCACCAACTATTGTAAAACCTGCATAGTGTTAATAACAGAATCAGTCTCCTTTTAACCACTAACAGAACATTGGAATAATACCAGATCCAAGTTTGAATCATTCTGTTAAAGGGGTTGTTCACCTTTAAATTAACTGTTAGTATGATCTAGAGAGGGATGTTCTGAGACAATTTGCAATTGGTTTTCATTTTTTTATTATTTGTGTTTTTTTTTTAGTTATTTAGCTTTTTATTCAGCAGCTCTCCGGTTTGCAGTTTCAGCAATCTGGTTACTAGGGTCCAAATGACCCTAGCAACCATGCATTGATTTGAATAAGAGACTGGAATATGAATAGGAGAGGCCTGAATAGAGAGATGAGGAATAAAAGGCAGCAACAACAATACATCTAATACAAGTACTTTGGACTTTGTCTTCTTTGAACCCAATTTAACTATGTAACTATGTAAGTAATTCAAAAATAGATAACAATAAATGTGTAGCTTTACAGAGAATTTGTTTTTAAGATGGGGGTCAGTGACCCACATTTGAAAGCTGGAAAATAGTGTGAAGAAGAAGGCAAATAATTCAAAAACGATATAAAACAAAATAAGGAAGACCAATTTCAAATTTGCTTTAAATTGGCCATTCTATAATGTATTAAAAGTGAACTTAAAGGAACAGTTCAGTGGAAAATAAAAACTGGGTAAATAGATAGGCTGTACAAAATAAAAAATGTATCTAATATAGTTATTTAGCCAAAAATGTAATGTATAAAGGCTGGAGTGACTGGATGTGTAACATAATAGCCAGAACACTACTTCCTGCTTTTCAGCTCTCTAACTCTGAGTTAGTCAGTGACTATAAAGGGGGCCACATGGGACATAACTGTTCAGTGAGTTTGTAATTGATCCTCAGCATTCAGCTCAGATTCAAAAACAACAGTTATGACCCATGTGGCCTCCCCTCAAGTCACTGATTGGTCACTGTCTGGTAACCAATCACTGGAAACCAAGAGAGCTTATTAATATTATTATTATTATTATGTTACACATCCAGTCACTCCAGCCTTTATACATAACATTTTTGTCTGACTAAATATATTAGAATGTTTTTTTATTTTGCACAGCCTATTTATTTATCTATTTATCTATTTTTATAGTAAACAATTCCTTTTAAGGTGATCCGCCCCATTCAGTCCTTCTTAACTTCCTTGAAACTGCTGTCTGGTTGCTAGGGTAAATTGGGCCTTAGAAATCTTCTACAGCTCCAAATGGAAACAAAAACCTAATGCGTAACATTGAATGTCAGAAGCTAGTTGGAACCTACAGTAGGGCTGGTCCACTTATCTGATATACTACCTGGTCTGCGGCTGACCAGCTCTAGGTGAAGTCTAATCAGCTCCAGCTTTAGGGGGTGCTGCCCTCTTGTGGCAAATCAAAGCATTGCACCAAAGTTTCACATGAAAAGGAACCCCAGGCCAAAAGGCAAATATAATAATCATCTTCCCTTGTACATGATGCTCTAGGGAGAATATAGGAAATCAGTCTTTCATTAGAAAAATTACATAGTTACATAGTTAAATTGGGTTGAAAAAAGACATCAAGTTCAACCCCTCCAAATGAAAACCCAGCATCCATACACACACCCCTCCCTACTTTTAATTAAATTCTATATACCCATATCTATACTAACTATAGAGTTTAGTATCACAATAGCCTTTGTATTATGTCTGTCAAAAAAATCATCCAAGTCCCTCTTATAGTCATTAACTGAATCAGCATCACAACATCACCCGGCAGTGCATTCCCAAACCTCACTGTCCTGACTGTGATGAACCCCCTACGTTGCATCAAATGAAACTTCTTTTCCTCTAGTCTAAAGGGGTGGCCTCTGGTACGTGATTCTCTTTATGGGTAAAAAGGTCCCCTGCTATTTGTCTATAATGTCCTCTAATGTACTTGTAAAGTCTAATCATGTCCCCTCACAAGCGCCTTTTTTCCAGAGAAAACAACCCCAACCTTGTCAGTCTCCCCTCATAATTTAACTCTTCCCTCCCTCTAACCAGTTTAGTTGCACTTAGTCTCTGCACTCTCTCCAGCTCATTTCTATCCCTCTTAAGGACTGGAGTCCAAAACTGCCCCCATACTCCAGATGAGGCCTCACCAGGGACCTATAAAGAGGCAGAATTATGTTTTCATCCCTTGAGTTAATGCCCTTTTTTATACAAGACAGAACTTTATTTGCTTTAGTAGCCACAGAATGACACTGCCCAGAATTAGACAACTTGTTATCTACAAAAACCCCTAGATCCTTCTCATTTAATGAAACTCCCAACACATTGCCATTTAGTGTATAACTTGCATTTATATTATTTTTGCCAAAGTGCATAACCTGCATTTATCAACATTGAACCTCATTTTCCAGTTTGCTGCCCAGTTTCCCAGTTTAGACAAATCACTGTGCAAAGTGGCAGCGTCCTGCATGGAACCTATAGTTCTGCACAATTTAGTATCATCTGCAAAAAGGTTTTGCTTTGCAACGACGTTCCTTGCTTACAAGTGGAATATATTGACAAGTATATTTATTAAGCAGCATTTTAAAGACTTCCCAATTTTGTTCTGTGACTTTCAATGCCCACCTCCAGTACTTTCAATGCCCACCTCCAGGTCATTAATAAACAAGTTGAAAAGCAAGGGACCTAATACAGAGCCCTGCGGTACTCCACTAACAACACTGGTCCAATTAGAAAATGTTCCATTTACCACCACTCTTTGTAGTCTATCTTTTAGCCAGTTCTCCATGGTACAAATACTATGTTCCAGGCCAACATTCCTTAATTTAACCAGTAACCGTCTGTGTGGCACTGTATCAAATGCTTTAGCAAAGTCTAAGTAAATCACATCCACTGCCATCCCAGAATCGATGTCCCTGCTCACCTTCTCATTAAGAGAAATTAAGTCAGTCTGGCAAGATCTATTACACATCTATTACGGCATTGAATAGCAGCACCACATTAGCAATTCACCAGTCTCTCAGCACCATGCCAGACCTCAATGAATCCTGAAAAATTAAGTAGAAAGATTTGGCAGTGGCAGAGCTAAGCTCTCTAAGTACCCTGTGATGAATATCATCTGGTCATAGACCTTTGTTTATCTTAACATGTTCTAGTCTATTTTGAATTTCCCCTTCCTTGAACTATGCATCATTTGTTGAATTAATAAAATTGGGCCTATTTAGAAGGAACCCTTCATTACTTGGTTCCACATTTGTGTAGACAGACAAAAAATAACAGTTCAGAATCTCAGCTTTATCTCTGTTCTCATCAATCAACTGACCTCCCTCTTACAACAATGATCCCATCCCATTAAGTTTCATTTTGTTACTATTCAAATATATAAAAAATAATTTTTATATTTTTACTGCTTGCTGCAATATCCTTTTCCATATCAATTTTAGTTTGCCTAATAGCTTCATTGCATGATTTATTGGCCTCCTTGTACCTTATAAATGATTCGGCTGTACCAGCTAACTTGAAAGCTTTAAAAGCACGTCTTTTCTTACCCACCTCAACACCAACACTTCTATTGAACCAAAAAGGTTTTGCTTTGCAACGACGTTCCTTGCTTACAAGTGGAATATACTGACAAGTATATTTATTAAGCAGCATTTTAAAGACTTCCCAATTTTGTTCTGTGATTAACTCTGTGAAAAGCCTTTCCCACTTAATATGTTGCAGAGATGCCCTTATACTGTCAAAGTTTGCGCGTCTGAAATTTAGTGTTTTAGTTACTCCCTTATAGAATTGCTTCTGAAACAGAATCTCAAAGGAGACCATGTTATGATCACTATTCCCTAAATGCCCCTCACCCACACAAATGTTAGAGATGAGTTCAGTATTATTAGTTATTACAAGGTCCAAAAGAGAGTTATTCCTAGTAGGTTCTTGAACGAGCTGGAATAAAAAGTTGTCATTCAGCATATTTACAAACCTACTCGCTTTTTCTGTCTTGGCAACCCCATTACCCCAGTCAATGTCTGGATAATTGAAGTCACCCATAGCAACAACTTGACCCAGCTGTGAAGCCGCTTGTATCTGCAAGAGTAGCTGGGCTTCATACTCGACACTTATACCAGGTGGTTTATAACATACACCAATGATAATTCTTTTTGTTACCTTTTGCCCAGTCAAAATCTCTACCCAGAGGGATTCTACACCCTCACCAGTGCCAGCTATTGTTATTTCTTTAGCGCATGGCTTTAATTCAGGCTTTACATACAAACACACTCCTCCACCCGCTATTTAATCCCTCTGCCCCTCATAAAAAGGGTGTAACCATTTAAATTCACAGTCCAGTCACATGTTTCATCCCACCAGGTCTCAGTGATACCAATTATATCATAGTTAGTTATGGGCGAATTTCTCCCGTTTTGCTTCACCACAAAATTTGCAAATTTCCTGCGAAATTCGCGAAAAGGTGAAAAATTCCATAAACTCGAATTTTGGCGTCCAAATAGTGTCGACGCGTGATGGTTTTGACGCTAGCGACTTTTCCGACGTGCTTCCAATTTTTTTTGATGCCGGCAAATTGTCACCGGCAGATATTCACGGGAGTTTCACAAATTTATTCACCGGCGGTAAAATTTGCGCCTGGCGAATTTATTCGCCCCTCACTAATCATAGTTATTAACTCCTGCAATTAATTTTAGGTCTCCCATTTTAACTGACAAACTCCGTGCATTCGCAGCATACAGCGGAGGTTACTACTTTTACTTTTGATATTTGCATTACTTAGTGGAGAATTATATGTTAAGTTAGTATTATTCTGTTTTCCTTGTAATAGAGGGACCTCCTTAGCTGGTATATTGTATGCCCCCCTCACTCCTCCCCAATGACCCCTAACTAATCCCACTGCCCCGTCTACCCTAATTTCCCATAATTCATTATCTCACCCACCCCCGCCTAGTTTTAACACTCCATTGTCTCCATTAACATTATATTCTTGAAAAAAAAATATTTTTTTTCCTTGGGTAAAATTACTGCAAAACTTTCATGATAAAAATGGTCCAGACATGATCCAAATTCCTGATGGATCTGCCCCACAATGTGTCGTCGCAGAAGCAGTTTTTTAAAGAAGATCTAAACTCATAAAATAATTGCAGGATTCAATTTCGGCCGAATTCTTGTGCCTGGCCGAACCAAATCCTAATCTTTAAAATCACATGACTGCGTGCGGCTCTCTTTTTCCCTCCCCCTCACTGATTAGCATATGCAAATTAGGGATTCAGATTCGGTTTGGCATTCGTCCGAATCTTTCAGGAAGGATTCGGCTGAATTCCAAATCGTGGATTCAATCCCTAATTTTTATTGGTTCCTGCAACATTAGCAGTTTTGGTTGGTTAACGCTAGGCTTTGGGCTTTAACAGACCTTTAAAGTCAATGCACTTCATGGATTCAGTTAACCCTAGAGATGCTGAATCTCACTATTACCAGCCGAAAAATGCAAATATCCATATGAATGTAAATAGCTAGTAAAAGGTAACATCAAATCATTTTTTGGGTTTGGTTTCCTTTTAATGCTAATAGACATATCATATTGAAAGACTACACATCAGAAAGTGAGAATTTGTCCATAGATAAATACCCCAGATGCTTCTCTCTTTCCAGAAACCATCACCAACTTCCCTGGGTCTTGCATTTAACTCCCACACTCCAAGCACATAATAGAGTCAGGTTCATTGGCTCCAGATGTTATTGACCCTCCTGTGTGTGTGACTGTGATAGGGAACCTTAGATTGTAAGCTCCATTGGGGCAGGGACTGATAGGGATGAGGTGTAATCTCTGTAGTGTGCTGCCGAAAAATGTTGGCACTGTAAAAAATAAATTACCCATAATAATTGTGTAGTCAGATTAGCTTGGTGCACTGGTGCCCTCTTGTGGTGTGGGAGAGTATTGCTGAGATGAGCTTTACACTCATAACACTTGTGATTATAACTATAAATGTTGTAAATCTTCATTATTAATTAATTAATTATCCCAATGGCTCCACAACTGTGCGGCAGGTACCCCTTTAGGAAGCAAACCAGTCTGAAGGTCAGTTAGGGGGAGATTTGGGGTGAGTGCTTATTTGTACCCTGGGTACCCCTGGAACTATAGCAGGGTGACTGTTACCCCAATGTTTCTATATATCTGTTATGACAGTGTTTCTGTATATGTGGGTGCAGATAATACTGGACATCTTTATGAGAGAGATAGGGCTCAGTAACATCTCTCCAGTTGTTATTGCTAGTTACAGTTAGCATTACATAACATTAGTACATAGAAGATAATCATATTACTCTTTCTAGGATCCCATCAAACAAGTCTCCCATCAATCCTGTATCAGTGATTTATAGGGATGGAATTCCCCCCGGGGAAATAATCTATAATCCAGTAATGCAAAGTGAACAGAACCCTTATTATTCCACACAGCAAATGTCTCGGCGTCAGAAATGTTCTATCTGTTATCTTAGGATCTCAGGCATCTGCTGTGTGTCTGGCCAAAGGATAGGTTTGTAAGTAAATCAAAATTATTTGTGCTGTGACCTTTATAAATCTGACACTGTCCCTTCCCAGAGACTATTATCCACTGTTACTATAGACACCATCTCTCCCTACTATACCTGCTATCCCACAGTCACACTCCCTTCCCAGAGACTATTATCCCACTGTTACTATAGGCACCATCTCTCCCTACTATACCTGCTATCCCACAGTCACACTCCCTTCCCAGAGACTATTATCCACTGTTACTATAGGCACCATCTCTCCCTACTATACCTGCTATCCCACAGTCACACTCCCTTCCCAGAGACTATTATCCCACTGTTACTATAGGCACCATCTCTCCCTACTATACCTGCTATCCCACAGTCACACTCCCTTCCCAGAGACTATTATCCACTGTTACTATAGGCACCATCTCTCCCTACTATACCTGCTATCCCACAGTCACACTCCCTTCCCAGAGACTATTATCCACTGTTACTATAGACACCATCTCTCCCTACTATACCTGCTATCCCACAGTCACACTCCCTTCCCAGAGACTATTATCCACTGTTACTATAGGCACCATCTCTCCCTACTATACCTGCTATCCCACAGTCACACTCCCTTCCCAGAGACTATTATCCCACTGTTACTATAGACACCATCTCTCCCTACTATACCTGCTATCCCACAGTCACACTCCCTTCCCAGAGACTATTATCCCACTGTTACTATAGACACCATCTCTCCCTACTATACCTGCTATCCCACAGTCACACTCCCTTCCCAGAGACTATTATCCACTGTTACTATAGGCACCATCTCTCCCTACTATACCTGCTATCCCACAGTCACACTCCCTTCCCAGAGACTATTATCCACTGTTACTATAGACACCATCTCTCCCTACTATACCTGCTATCCCACAGTCACACTCCCTTCCCAGAGACTATTATCCCACTGTTACTATAGACACCATCTCTCCCTACTATACCTGCTATCCCACAGTCACACTCCCTTCCCAGAGACTATTATCCACTGTTACTATAGACACCATCTCTCCCTACTATACCTGCTATCCCACAGTCACACTCCCTTCCCAGAGACTATTATCCCCACTGTTACTATAGACACCATCTCTCCCTACTATACCTGCTATCCCACAGTCACACTCCCTTCCCAGAGACTATTATCCACTGTTACTATAGGCACCATCTCTCCCTACTATACCTGCTATCCCACAGTCACACTCCCTTCCCAGAGACTATTATCCACTGTTACTATAGGCACCATCTCTCCCTACTATACCTGCTATCCCACAGTCACACTCCCTTCCCAGAGACTATTATCCACTGTTACTATAGACACCATCTCTCCCTACTATACCGGCTATCCCACAGCCACAACCCTTTCCCGGAGACAATTATCCCTCTAAACTCTATAGGCACCATCTAACAGTATAAATAGTGTTGTTCCTAGAGCAAAAGTTGTTTATTGTGCTATTCCCTATCCCCATAATAAAACTTTTGCTCCTCGCTCCACCCATACCCTTCTGATTTTTTATTATTATTTATTTGCTACTTTGTACTGAGCATTTTTTCATCTTCATTTTTGTTAGTAGGGCAGGGCCACAATGACACAGTCACTGGCAGGGCACAGTAGGGTTTCCACCCAGATTTTGAATGTTTTTTCTTCCTCTTTAGCCCATGTGATCATATTGAGTGCAATGCACTGTGTAGTAGAAATATTTTAGGAGATCGGTGTTATTGTTTGTGATTTTCCCTCTATAGTAACCAATAGCAACCAATCAGCAGTTTCTCAGTGAAGGCCTACTGCAGTTACTGTAATTAAAGCTAACATGCTATTGGTTGATATAAGTTGCTGGAGTAAATCAAACGCTTCCCCTTTTATCACAAAAACCCTTTTATGTTCAGCTTCATCTTTTCCTTTATCCCAGACTGATTAACATGCACTTCCCCTTGTCTGGTCCAATGAAAAGAGAAGATTTTCTCCAAAACCTACTCAGTTGCTACATGCCAAATGCACTTTATCTCCGTGACTTGGCACCTGATAATTACATCCTCCCATAGACTAAACAGAAGGGAACATCAAACAGTCATTAATTGGGAAGAGGAAAATGAAATGTTACAGTTGGTTTAGAAATAAGGGAGACGGAGTCGGGCAACGAGTGGAGCTGAAATGGTTCGTTCTGCTCGGCTGCTTCCCTGGAGCTAATGATCTGTGCAGAGAGAGGGTCCCTGTAATCCCCCCATGTACAGCCCTTTCCTATGTCACAGACAGTATAAGTGTGTATTTATTTAACTATAGACATTCATTTCCTTCATGTACTTGTTTTATCCTTAATTGTTGCTGTTCAACTGGAGGTCCATGGGCCAGATGTCTTCTGTTTTTATGGTCCAAGATCTCCATAGAGTTTTCTTATATGGTGCCATTGTTATATAATATTTGACCCCCTCCCCCCCAAAAATGTAAAATAAGTGGCCAAGTTTATGGACAGGACACTGAGAAAAATTCTGGTGGGCCCCATCTAACCAGACCCGCTCCTGCCCGATTGCTGCTCTGGTGCTCTCCCTTGATTGTTAATTTAGACATTCATTAGTCACATTTGTTGCTGGAGACATTGGGGATGGTGGAAATGCTCTTACTTATTATGAGGTCACAAGGCAGGCTCCTCTTAATCCCGGATATGATTCAGGATTCAGCCAAATCGGATCTATTTTTTTTTTGTAAGTCTTTATTTTTAATTTTCAAGTTTATGGGGGGTACAGAAGAGAGAGAGGGGGGGGGTGAGGGATACAATATTACATTGAAAACACACATCACATATAGTATACAGTATAGAACAGTCATCCTCAGGCTATTCCTTCAAATTATACCCTTTTATTTTTGTCTTTTGTGTTAGACCGACTGGGAAGCCCTTCTGTCATTCCTCCTTCTAAATATTTTTCAGTGATTCTATACTGTTGCTATCTAAGTTAGGGGGAGGGGAGAAAAGGGGGAGGGGGTAAACTAGGGGGGGATTGGAAGCAAATCTAGAACCACTTTTCATTGGTCCTTCTTTTTGACTAATTCCCTATATCTCTTCTTCATCTAATCAGTATACCTAAGATTACTTTAGTCTCTTGGATGTTGTCTGTTGACTCATTTTCCTAGTATGTATTTTGTAGGTCTTTCCAATCACTCCATATTTTTCCAAATTGTTTCATTGTACCGTTTTTTAGTGCTAAAAGTTCTTCCATTGTCTTCGTCATCTCCAGTTCCCTGACCCAGTCTAGTTTATTGGGGGATTCTTCCATGTTCCATCTTTTTGGTATCGCCATTCTCGCAGCTTGAAGTATATGAAGGATCAGTTTGTCTTTTATTACTGCTTGTGTGGATTTGTTTACATTGAAAAATCACTGTTTCCATACTGTTTGTGTACGTCCTCGGTCTCAGTTTCTCTATTTCACGAAACACCTCTTCCCAGTACATTGCAATTTTCTCACATGTGTACCAAATATGACTGAAAGTTCCCTCTTCTTTCTTACATCTCCAGCAAACTTCGGAGACGTGATCAAACATTATATGTAGTTTTACGGGAGTCCTATACCATCTACTTAAGAGTTTGAAATTAGCTTCTTGGATTCTGATCGATCTTGCCCCTTTGTGCGCTGACAACATTATATCCTCCCATGTTTCATCTGTGAAGCTAATGTTCGTTTCTTTCTCCCACTGTTGTTTGCATCTTGAATCTCCTGTTTGAGCTTCCGCATTTAATTTTTTGTAAAATTTCGCTATAGGATGACTCATGCTTGGTTGTTGAAGCATTATTTCCCAGTCTGTTAGTGGTCTAGTCAGCCTATCTAACCCTACTGTTTTCAGATAGTTTTTAACTTGTATGTAGTTCCAAAAGTTCCTTGGGTGGTAAGCCCATCTTTTATGGATTTTAGTGAAAGGGATCATTTTCCCTTTTTTGATAAAATGTTTCAGTTTGTTGGGTACCCCTTTAGTACTTGCCCATCTGTCAAGTTGACCTCCATCCCAGCTAGGGGGGAATTCTGGGTTTCGTACTAGCTCTAATTCTGGGGAAGGGTAGGGGGCAATGTTATACAGCTTCTGAACTTGATTCCATACCGTCAGCGTAGCCCCCATCATGGGGTGTGTTTTTATTTGTAGGGGTAACTTGTTGAAGTGGATATTTGTAATGTTCCTCAAGTGAATTCTTGATTCTAATTGTTCTATTTCTTTCCACATCTTGAAGATTCCCGGTTGTTTCCAGATCCAAGCCCTTTGTAGGTGAGTTGCTATGTAGTACTTTTCTGGATCAGGGAGGGTTAATCCACCTTTTCGTTTAGTTTGCATTAGTTGAGTTAACTTGAGTCGAGGTCGTTTAGCTGCCCAGAGGAAATCTGATCTATTTTTATCAGGATTTGGCCAAGTCCAAAAGCCTGGCCAAACCAACTGTAAACCCAATATAACGGTATGCGCATGCTGTGTGTGTGTGAGAGCTAGGGCTGCCAACTTTGACCTCCACAAAAACAGAACAAAGGGTGGGATGATGACATCACGGGTGGAGCAGTGGAATATGGGGGAGGGGTTATGACTTTGAGGGCCATGTTTGAGCTTGTGGGTGGGGTTGCGACATCCGAGATGGGTATGGGCCAGATTTATGTTTGATTTTCACAAGGCCACAAGTTCTGACCCGAACAGCCCTAAGAAAATGAGGCAACACTAGTGGAGGAAGGGTTCGAATTTGGTTCGGAATTCTGCTTAATCGTACACCTAGAATTGGGGATTCAGCCAAGCCCTGAAATACCTTGTTCATGCCTTGGAGGCACCAACAAATTGGGTTCTCTACCACTTGGTACAACAGAGATTTGTTTGCTGATTTTACACAGCAGATAGAATGTAAATTAAACACACGCTCTATTTAATACATCATGTTAAATACTTATTGCTCAACATCACCTCTTCTTCCTTTAATTGGTCAATCCCTGTCTCCATCTGTGCCCAGACTGCCATGGCTAGGGTTGCCACCCGGCTGGTATTTTACCTGCCTAGCCGGTAAAACATCTGCCAAGGCCGGGGCCGGTATTACAAATTTACCAGCAATGTAGCTGCCGGTAAATTTGTAATACCCTTAAAAAGACCCCTGGGCCCGCCCCCAATTCCCTGTAAACTTAGCTTGTCCTTCGGTTTTTGTCCTGGCCGTGCCGTGGCCCCACAACCCGCCCCCTTTGATGTCACACCACGCCCCTTTTTGTACCCCCCCACCAGCCGGAAAAAAAATTTGCAAAAGGTGGCAACCCTAGCCATAGGCCACCTGCACTCGGGGTGCACCAAATATATTGACATTGTCATTTCTTCAGCTACAAGATAGATGCCAAGTAAATAAAGACAACAGGTATTTTTAGTTTGCCACCTGCCCAAATATGGCCAATGTCACAATAGACCATTTGACCCACAATACAGCATTCTTTCCTAGAGTTCTTGCATAACTATGCCTCTCTGCAGTCAGATATAAAATTGACTCCATATACATATTGACAAAGAAGAGTCCATTGCACACAAACGGTTGGGACTGGAGCCTGTGAAGGATAGGGCAGTGCTTGGGTGGGACATCAGGTGCAACTCAAAAGCTGCAACATTGAGAACATCTGTAGTGATGGGCGAATTTATTCTCCAGGCACAAATTCGCGGTGAATTCCTGCGATTCACCGCCGGTGAATAAATTCGCAAAACCAAAAACAGACGCCGGCGTCAAAACAAGACGACGGCGCAAATTTCGCAGGAAATTCGCAAATTTTCCGGCAAAGCGAAACTCCCAAATTTGCCCATCACTAAACATCTGTAGTTCGCCCTTGATCAGGGCAGGAAATGGGTAGAAATCAGCACCATAGAGCTTTACCAGTGCTGCTCACATAATATGTTCACAGTACAGGTATGGGACCTGTTATCCAAGAACCAAGATGCTCAAGGCCTAGGGTTTTTTGGATAACAGATGGTTCTGTAACTTGGATCCTCACACCTTAAGTCTACTAAAAGAAATTAAGCATTAAATAAACCCAATAGGCTAGTTTTGCCTCCAATAAAGATTATTTATATCTTAGTTGGGATCAAATACAAGCACTGTTTTATTATTACACAGAAAAAGGAAATCATTTTTAAAAATTTTAATTATTTGGATAAAATGGAGTCTATGGAAGATGGCTTTCCCGTAATTAGGGACCTTCTGGATAATGGGTTTCCGGATAACAGATCCCATACCTGTATTCTTTTCACTGATTTCGTCTGAATCTTAGCAGTCACCTTCCAGTTCATGGGTACCCAATGCAAGGGCCACACACTCAACAAGCCCTATTATTGAGAAGTAAACTAGGTCAGATGTTGGAAAGGGCAGTTTGGCTCATTTTCTCCTTACTATTTGGGAAAGTTGATAGTACAGATTATTCAGCAACCCTATTACCCCATTCAAGCACAGGATACACAGTAGATAACAGATAAGTACTACTATAGTTTATATAAACAAGCTGCTGTGTAGCCATGGGGGCAGCCATTCAAGCACAGGATACACAGTAGATAACAGATAAGTACTACTATAGTTTATATAAACAAGCTGCTGTGTAGCCATGGGGGCAGCCATTCAAGCACAGGATACACAGTAGATAACAGATAAGTACTACTATAGTTTATATAAACAAGATGCTGTGTAGCCATGGGGGCAGCCATTCAAGCACAGGATACACAGTAGATAACAGATAAGTACGATTATAGTTTATATAAACAAGCTGCTGTGTAGCCATGGGGGCAGCCATTCAAAGCTGAAAAGGGAGAAAAGGCACAGGATACACAGCAGATAACAGATAAGCTCTGTAGTATACAATGGTATTCTTCAGAATGTATCCTGTGCTTGAATGGCTGCCCAATGGCTACACAGCAGATAGCAGATAAGCTCTGTAGAACATAATGGTGTTATCTGTTATCCACTATTTAGCCAATTGAATTTTTTCAATTTCCACCATTGCTACACAGCAGCTTATTTATATAAACTATAGTAGTGTTTCTGAACACTTTTGCTTCTTGGTGTTACTGTTCCTTTAAGGGATGGTTCACCTTCAAGTTAACTCTTAGCATTTTATAGAATGGCTTATTCTGAGCCAGTTTTCAACTGGTCTTTATTATAGTTTTTTTTTAATTATTTGACCTTCTTCTTCTGCCTCTTTCCAACTTTCCAATGGGGATCACTGACCCCATCTAAAAGGTGGTGAAAGATGGTGGGAGCGACAAAAGACGGAGGGCTTAAGGGCACCTGTTATGTAAATTTGTGTCTGAGTGGGGGGGGGGGGGTTACCCCTCTTTTTCACAATGTGCAGGGTTGGACAGAAGTCCAGTGCATAGAGTGGAGCAAAACCTCAAGTAGAGGATTCAATGTAGGCCATCAATAATCATTGGGCCCCATACTACTGAGTTAGCAGTGGTCATTGTTCCCCTGGGGCCCCTAGGTTGTGGGACCTGCTAACAAGTAAAACAGCGACCCCCATACAAGAAAATTACACCACCTTAAATTTATGCTTTTTGCATTTTTGGGTTCCCCTCTGCCATGGAGTCCCGACTGCTGTACCCCTTGTACTGGCCTGTGGGGGACCTGCTTCAATGTGAAGGGAAATTTCCTCTATTTGATGTATGTACAAGAGCAAAAGTCACAACCCTGGCCTCTTTCAGGTGTAGAACAAGCCAGTTTACATCTATCACATTGCAAATTGGAATTGAAATCAGTATTGGTTTATCTCCTTCTGTTTCAGGTTCTGACTCAAGAAACAATGTAGCAGGTCTGTGAATCCACTGCCTTTTGCTACGTCATGAGAACCAGCAGTGCAGAGAATGTAAACTGCCAGACAGATACTGCTTTCTGAATATGATTATTAGAAATTAGAAGTAGGATTATTATTTATCATAAGTAAAATCTGTTTTTTTCAAGACATAATGCTCAATATTAAAGGGGAACTCCAGCTTCCAGGATTTCAAATGATGCAGAAAGAGGAGAACAGTTAAACAGCTGGATTTCAGCATAGAAAATTACATTTATTCATACTTTTTGAAGAAACAGGTAACTGCGATGGGTTTATTAGAGGTTTCTTTGTTATGTGGGCCTCTTTATCAAATTTTGGTTGGAAGCCGGAGTTCCCCTTTAATATTGAGCATTATGTCTTGGAAAAAACAGATGCTGAATAGCAATGGGAATAAATTTGCCAGGTGCGAATTTGCTGCAAATTTCCACTTTCACCACTGTTGAATAAGTTAGTGAAAATTCGCCTGCAAAAAATCCGGCGCGTCAAAAAAGAATTGGGCGCGCAAAAATTGTGTGTCAAAATTATTTGGACGCCCATTAATTTTAATGCATTTGGACAAAATAGGTGCGTATATAAAAATTGTAGTAGGAGTCGAAATGGGCGCGTTTCAAAATCAATTTCGCTGGAAATTTTCTGATTTTTCAGCAAAACGGGACAAATTCGCCCATGACTGCTGCTGAATAAAAAGTTAAATAAATCGAAAACCACAAGTCATAAAAAATGAATTACAAATTGTCTCAGAATATCCCTCTCTACATCCAGTGTCGGACTGGGACACCAGGGGCCCACCTAAAAATCTTAGACCAGGGGCCCACCCAAAAGACCTTAGATCAGGGGCCCACTCTCAGTACTATTATTATTCCTCTCCTCATTCAACCTCTATTCTCCTAGTCTCTTTTCTTTACATACTATAATCTATTATTCAATATATTTAGTCTGTTTGTTCTCATAGAAATAGGGAATGGCCATGAAATAGGCCAAATATTTTGAAGCAGGAGGGCCCACTGACACTTGTACCCAGGCCCAGACTGGCAATCTGTGGGTTCTGGCAAATGCCAGAGGGGCTGCTATAAGGTGCCATAGAAAGTCAGTATTTAGTGGGCTGGTGGGGGCTGTTTGGGCCTCTGAGTGGGCTGATTGGGCTTCTGTGTACCTGAAATTCCAGGGCCTATTTAAATTCTCAATCCGGACCTGCCTGGACCCACCTGGAGTTTTCCTGGTATCCCTGTGGGCAAGTCCGACACTGTCTACATCCTACTAAAAGTTAACTCAAATGTGAACCACCCCTTTAAAAACTTAAAAACATGGCCAAATAAATATATTAATATAGCAACTCCCCTTTTCAAATAAAGCAAATCCCAGTAATATAATCATTTAACGCATTTTCAGACCAACCCCAACTGCCAGCGCAGCTACAAAGTCATTATAGAAGCGCAAGTGTCAGGCACAGTGCGTTACACTCAAGTGGCCGACAGAGGGCGATGTTGACCAGGGAAATTGTTGCCTTTCCTCGCAGACGCTCCGGCGTTTTTGTAATTTTTAGGCAGTGGGTGCCCTCCTCACATCTGCCATGAATTCTACGCGCTGTTTCCTAATGGTAAAGGGCCTTATGGAAAAAAACAAAAGTGTAAATGAGAATATCAGAAAGAAACCCCCTGTGGAACCAGCCACGTGTTTAGTATTTCCAGTGAGTGTTTCATATGAGCTGACACTCTCCTGTATGTCAGGTACACACTGTATGGCCATAGTTTTATTTTATTGCATTCATAAAAAAAAACAGAAATAAGGGAAACCAAAATGGAAAAAAATTCCAAATAACATATAATTGGGGAGTGGAGGTAAATAAATGTGCTGGGGGGGGGGGGTGAAGGTGAAAATAAAGACCCCCTTCCATTGGATATTTAGCAGCTGGAATAGGGATAGAAATGGACTGAATTCAATGCGTAAAATGTCTGCTTTAAATGGATTGTGTGTGATTTGTGATACAGTTTGTGTGTCTGACGCCTGTGCAATCTCTGTATATCAGACCGATCTATTAATAATAATAACAATAACAATAATAATAATAGTAATAATAATATACTTATATTAATATAATTTATTACTATAATTATCCTTTCCCAATAATACATTTAGTCCTTCCTACCCCTCTCCCAAAAAAAAAATAAAAAAAATCTCTTCTTTTCGGTCTGGAAGCGGTTTAATCACACAGCCCCATTATAGTTATTAATCTTAAAAAGCGACCAATTTCAAGTTAGATCCTGACGTCACAAAAGCGTGTGGCGTCACTACTCATAAATGTCGCTTATTTGTGAAAACTCGGAGGGCTTAAAACGAGCTCCTCAGACTGTGATCGGTGCAATAGTCCTGTTTTGGCCCCGGGGGTTCAGCTGCCACCCTGTCCAATTCCTTTATTGCGCTGGTCGCAGTCTGGTCGCACGATCTGCTTTGTCGCAAGCATTACTCGTAAATATAAAGATAAATATATTGACCCTGATCCTGAAATAAAGCTGCTAATAGTACAACTAAACTCATACATATATAAACTAAGCAAATATTTAGATATATCATGATTTAAGTGAAGACGCAACAACTAACCATTTATTTATAGAAATATATCTTTACATTCCTACTTATTTTTCATGAATAAATAAGAATTTTCGTTATTTTACAGCCCCCAAAATATACTCAGTCCATCTGTTAAAATGAATGACGATCAGGGGGTTTTCTCTTCTTTCACCCTTTTTTTTTTTTTTTTTTTTTTTTAAATTGTGCTTTAAATCGTTTGAATAAAATCAAAACAAAACAAAAAAAAAGGTAAAGGTTGAACATTTTAAGGTGATTTAAATGAGACTCAAATGGATATCAGTATAGTCAGAAAGATTATTATTTATTGTATAAAACTGTGTGTCTGGCATGTAACTATCTCTAGAATTACACACACACATATATATTTATTATATATTAAATAATAGTGTGTGCGCATTATATCTATGCGTATTTACGCATCTGAGACCTATTGCTACTTCTATTTTATAATATATAGATATATGTGTGTAAATAGGCGTATAAATAAATATAAATCTGTATTAGATATTCGTATGAGCCCCAGTGTAGAATGCAGCACCCATGTCTATCAATCCCTGTGCCTCCAGCCAGAGTCCCTGTGCCCCCACACACATATATGCTGAATATGGCAAGTGCTACAATATTGAGTGGGAGTCTTGCTGCCTGCACAGCCCATTGTTCCCAGCCCAGGCAGGAGTTGCAATGCTCAGTATAGTAGTGGGGGAGTCTGACTTGGTGCCTACCCCCCTCCATCACCAATTGTAGTTGGATCCTTACAGACAAGGACACAGTGAGAATCCAGACATCTGCTGCTCATATGAATCGTCTCACCTCTCCCTGAAAAGCTTCATCATGCTCTGGAAACTAGTGGAAAATGTCAAGTATGAAGATATCTACGAGGTAACCAAATCTTTTCTCCTTCTTTTTTCCCCCTTTTTGCCATCGACTCCAAAGCAAGAGGCTGATTATTGGATTAACCTGCTGCCAGTAGATTATTTACATGGGGGTGACTATTAATCTGCTTTACTGCTCATAGTCAAAGCTTTCCCTCTCGTGTTGGCCATTTCTTCTTCACTCAAGCAAATTTGGATTTTATTTTCATTTTTTTTCGGATTTTGTTTGTTTATTGATGTATTTATGATGGGAGGATTTAAGACCATTGGTCTTGACGCAATTGCAAGTGTTCAACCATTAAACCCAAATATCCCAAGATAGTTATTTGTTTAGTTGCCTTCCAAAATCTGCACTGGTGCAATGAACTCTGTCACTGAGGCTGTGGGTGACATTTAGTTTAGAGGGGGAGAGATAACTTTCTATAACATTTACAGAACTTGTACTATAGACAGAGGCTTCCAGGGGAGGGGGCTGAAGTGACAGAGGGTCTTCTGCTTTGTAACAATGTGTCTGTGTTTAGATCTTGGGGTTGGGGGGCTGCAGAGATGAACTGTTAAATTGAGAGGCTTTTCAGAGCCAAAATAATCAGAGGTCAATCAGTTCCTCCAGCTACTCTACCTGGGGGGGGGGGGTTTTGGTTAATATTTAATAGTGATCTAGGAGTGACATGTAAATAACATGGGCTATTATAATACATTAATACATAGTTTTGGATATGATATAGAGAGAGAGAGAGAGAGAGAGAGAGAGAGAGAGAGAGAGAGAGAGGGGATGGATGGATAGATAGATAGATAGATAGATAGATAGATAGATAGATAGATAGATAGATAGATAGATAGATAGATAGATAGATACAGAGAGAGAGAGAGGGGGGTGGATGGATAGATAGATAGATAGATAGATAGATAGATAGATAGATAGATAGATAGATAGATAGATAGATAGATAATGGATGGATGGAGAGAAAGAGAGGGATAGATTTTGGTCCTGCCAATAAAGCTCATTTGATTTGATAATGGATGTATGGATAGAGAGAGAGAGAGAGAGAGAGAGAGAGAGAGAGAGAGAGAGAGAGAGAGAGAGAGAGAGATAATGGATGGAAAGAGAGAGAGATAATGGATGGAAAGAGAGAAAGAGAGAAAGGAAGAAAGAAAGAAAGAAAGAAAGAAAGAAAGAAAGAAAGAAAGAAAGAAAGAAAGAAAGAAAGAAAGAAAGAAAGAAAGAAAGAAAGAGAAAGAAAGAAAGATATAGATGGATGGATAGATAGATAGATAGATAGATAGATAGATAGATAGATAGATAGATAGATAGATCAGAGTATCAGCTATTGTCTAACAATATTTCATGTAAACTTGGTGTAACGATATATTGATGACATTTTGTCCCTATATCGCATATACATAGTGCCAGTTAGTAGTATGTCAGTGCATAATGGAGAACACAAGTGAAAGATAATGAAATAGAAAGTTACAATAGATGAGTAACAAATATTCAGTAGAAGACTCAGGGATATGGGCAGCCGGCGGCAGCTAAATAATATATTGAACATGTGAATATCAGAAGTGATTGGGGATTATCGGCAGAAAGAGGGGCAGTTGGGTGTTTAGTGAATTCGCGTAGAACATTAAGGTCCGATCCTCCTGTATAAGTGGAGAATATTTATATTTATATATAGTTGTGTCATTTATTCTTATTTGCTCTACACTGACCTCGTTTTTGAAGTGTGAGTTACATTGAATTCCTCTCCCAACTACCCCTTATAATATCTCTTAAAACTCGTGGGTTCAGCGCCTCACAATCTAAATCTAAATCGAAAGCAGATCGGGTCGCACTGATTTGTCCTTGTCGCTTGTTTATTTACAGTCAACACATTTCTCGTCCCCAAATAAAGGGTTAAAGAAAACGTGACATTTGTGGAGTATGAAAGGGTCGGGGGGGGAGACAGCAGCTACTTTGGTATTTCTTGCTCACAAGACATCAAAAGAATTCTTTCTATTGCCCTTGGCTTTTTTTTTTTTTTTACAGAAAAACTAGAAATTCACTTTCTACACAAAGTCCCTGCGCGATTCCTATCAGAACTTATAATGCGGCGGAAAACTAAAATATTTTGGCGCATTAAATCTACGCGGCGTTTAAACGCAATGGGCGAGTTGTAGACGATTAAAAAAAAAGAAGTGGAGGTGAAATCATTTGTTTATTTGTTTGCAAAAGTCTCGCATTAATCACCAGGGGCCATTGTCAATGTCTAATTAAGTGCAGCACGAGGAAATCGTTTTATTTCGCTGCGAGCTCTGGGGTTGTAGTGATTCCTTAATCCCACACACATAACACTGTGACACATACACACAAATATACACACATAACAGTGTGACACATACACACAAATACACACAGTAGTGTGACACAGAGACACACACTCACAGCAGTGTGACACATACACACAAATACACACAGCAGTGTGACACATACACACAAATACACACAGCAGTGTGGCACATACATACACGCAGGACCGCCATCAGAAATCGCAGGGCCCCATACGACAAAATTTCCTGGGCCCCCTGGGCTGTGCCCACTGCAAGCCCCACCTACAGGTCCACCCTCCCCACCACACAGTAAAAAAACAATAAAAATATTGGTGGCTAGGGTTCCCACATGTTAGTAAAAAATAAAAAGATATTGGTGGTCAGGGCCCCCCATAAAAAAACATTTGTGTCCAGGCCCCCCCCCCATTAAAAGATATTGGTGGCTAGCACCCCACATGAGAAAAAAAAATTGGTGGCCAAAATTGGTGGCCAGGGCCCCCTCCCTCCCACCCACATTATAAGAAAATTGGTGGCCAGGGCCCCTTAAACGTCCATGCCTTCCCGAAGTCAGCAGCTCTCAGAAAGGTGGGGGGGCCGGCTAATCAAGTAAGTCTGGCGTGGCCGGGGCCCCCTTACCCTTGGGGCCCCCTACAACTCTCCCCCCTGTCCCCCCCTGATGGCTGCCCTGCATACACGTAACAGTGTGGCACATACATAAAAATACACACAGTAGTGTAGCACATACACACATACACACACACACACATAACAGTGTGACACACACAGCAGTGTAGCAGATACACACAAATACACACAGTAGTGTGGCACATAGACACACACACACATAGCTGTATGACACATACACACAAATACACACAGCAGTGAAGCAGATACACACAGATACACACAGCAGTGTAGCAGATACACACAAATACACACAGTAGTGTGGCACATAGACACACACACATACACAGCAGTATGGCACAGACACACAAATACACATATAACAGTGTAGCACATATACACACAGACACACACAGCAGTATGACACACACACATATAACAGAATGACACACACACACACACTGTTTGCTCTGCAAGTTTAATTGACACTGGGGGGGGGGGTAAGTTTTAGTCAGACTTCCTCCAGCCCAGCCCCCTTGTCTGATCACATCTAGTGATTCTCCAGCAAAGCCCCCACGTCACTCACAATGGGGCAGAGAGACCCCGGGCTCCGGCTTCACGCGCTATTTCTCCTCCATTGTTGCTGTAAAGTAGTCGCGTAATATTAATAGTCATGAATATAAATGATTGTGAGGCGGTGCAGAGAGACTGAGGGAAGGGGCAAGTTACAGGCAGTGTGTGTCTCGCCTTGGGTGGAACAGGAGCAAGAGCCGGAGCTCACAGGCACCAGCAGATAAAAAAAAACCCATAAAAACTAGACAGAGAGAACAATACGCGGTTTTGCTATTTTTGGGGGGACATACTTTGATGGATAGTCTTGGAATTATCTCCAGCAGTGTCGCCCGATCTTTTCATTTGATTTAACCGTTTGCAGCAAGTTCTCCCTCCGCACAGATGTTAGTCCACACCTATTCAGCTATGGTGAGTCGCCTTCATTTTTTATTTCATTTTTTTTAATCTGAAATTTCCAGGGTTTTTTTTTTTTTCCCCCTTTAACGCCTTTGGCTTTTTGTTTTTGTAATTTTGGGCAATAATTTGAGTTTGCAGCTGCCTCTGGATTCTTATTATCGGTGTGAGGTGGAGGGGAAATAAAAAAAAAAAAAGAAAACTGCCTATTTATTGCCCTTGGCAGTTTGGACTCTAGTTATGTTTAAACACGGTTTTTTCCACTTTACTTTCTTTTTTTATATCCATGAGATTGTTTTTCTTTCTTTTTAGGAGTTTCTCGACATCCGCAGGATTTTTTTTTCTGCCTCTCTTTTGCTCTTTTATTTGTTTTTTGATGTATTTCAAACAAAAGCGATTTTGTCGTTCAAAAAAAAAATCTGTGATATTTTCCCTATTTAAAGCGGTGACAATTGCAATGACACGGGGATTTTGATTTCACACTTAAATTATTTGGCTTTATTCTATAAAATCTTTCTTTCTTTTTTTTTTTTTTGCTCTAATTCCTGGATCACTTTGGGTGACAAACCGATTGGACACAGAATAGATGGGAAATTAATTTTCCTTAGGAAACTGATTGTGACACAGTTAGCTGGAAACTGGAGTAGATTTTCTTCTTCTTCTTCTTCTTCTTCTTCTTCTTCTTCTTCTTCTTCTTCTTCTTCTTCTTCTTCTTCTTCTTCTTCTTCTTCTTCTTCGTAGTAGTAGTAGTAGTAGTAGTAGTAGTAGTAGTAGTAGTAGTAGTAGTAGTAGTAGTAGCAGTAGTAGAATTGTTATTATTAGTAGTAGTATTTTTATTATTATTTGTGTTCTTCTTATTGTTATTATTAGTAGTATTATCATTATTATTAATATTATTGTTATTATTATTAGTAGAATTGTTATTATTAATAGTAGTATTTTTAATATTATTGTTGTTATTCTTATTCTTATTGTTATTATTAGTAGTATTAATATCATTGTTATTAAACGTATTGTTATTATTATTATTAGTAGAAGTAGTAGTATCGTTATTATTATTATTATTATTAGTAGTAGTAGTAGTATTGTTATTATTATTAGTAGTATTTTTATTATTATTATTGTTGTTATTCTTATTATTATTAGTAGTAGTAGTAGTAATAGTATTGTTGGTATTCTTCTTCTTATTGTTATTAGTAGTAGTATTGTTATTATTATTATTATTATTAGTAGCAGTAGTAGTATTGTTATTATTAGTATTATTATAAGTAGTAGTACTAGTAGTAGAAGTAGTTTTGTTATTATCATTATTATTATTGTTATCATTAATAATTAATCTTGCAACTTGTCTTTGAAAATCGATTCTAAAACTGTAGAACATCACTGGGAAAAAAAGGGAAAACTGAAATTAAAACGACACTGTAAAACAGATATTTGTGAAAACAAATTTGTTTGAAAGAAAGTGCTGTTCTGATTTATAATCAATGGGGGTTTAAAGTTATTTGCTGATGGCTGTGCAGCAGTAGGTGTTTATTATCAGTTTCTGTTCCCTGGTTCTGACACTTGAAACAACACAGCAGAAGTCATTTCTCCTCCGGGTTTGATAAAGGGATGGATTGTGCTACATTGTTTCGGGAGTCAGAACCAGAAGTGCAGAGCAGATTTTTGTAGACAGACAAGTGATTGCAATGGATATGGGATGTGCTGTGTGTGTGGGGGAGAGAAAGAATGAGCAATAATGTTGCAGGTGTGAGTTGTAAGTGACCAGTCCTTCTCCATTGCAGGACCGCCATGATGGTGTCCCCAGTCACAGCTCCAGACTCTCCCAGTTGGGATCTGTCTCCCAAGGACCCTACTCAAGTGCCCCTCCGCTGTCTCACACCCCCTCCTCGGACTTTCAGCCTCCCTATTTCCCCCCTCCTTACCAGCCACTTCCTTATCACCAGAGCCAAGACCCCTACTCTCATGTCAACGACCCCTATTCACTGAACCCCCTGCACCAGCCCCAGCAACACCCGTGGGGACAAAGGCAGAGGCAAGATGTGGGCTCAGACACTGGATCTCTGTTGCCCCAGCCCAGGGCTTCACTCCCCCAGCTTTCTGGACTGGATCCCAGGCGGGACTACCACTCAGTCAGGAGACCAGACGTCCTTCTACATTCAACCCACCATGGCCTGGACTCTGGGATGGGGGACAGTCTGTCTCTGCATGGACTTGGTCACCCAGGGATGGAAGATATGCAGGTGAGATGGAAAGGAAAAAGAGGCTGATATACATTAATACTAAGATGTAGCACTGATGGTTTAATTTCTACAATTTGTATCTGGTAAAAGAAAATACACTCACAGTTCTACATAGTGAAGGTTATGATGAAGAATATGAGACCGAAGTTGCTGTTAAAATATTTACTGCTGGGGGTCTAAGCCATTACTAATGGTCTTTCAAAGGTCTCACTGTTATTTAGTGGTATCTGCAGGATATTTACTCCATGGATTGTATTTAACGGATTGTAGACTGAGAGTTCACTCTCATTCTAGGTAGGTAGAGAGAGAGAGAGAGAGAGAGATGATAGTGAAAAGGAGATAGTAGATAGATAGATATTATGGAGAGAGACAGAGAGCAAGAGAGAGAGAGAGAGACAGAGAGAGAGAGAGAGTGATAGAGAGACAGAAAGAGAACGAATAAAAAAAGATAGATAGATATTTTGGAGAGGGAGAGCGAGAATAGAAAAAGATAGATAGAGATAGAGAGAGAGAGAGAGAGAGAGAGAGAGAGAGAGAAAGATAGATAGATAGATAGATAGATAGATAGATAGATAGATAGATAGATAGATGATAGATAGATAGATAGATAGATAGATAGATAGATAGATAGGAGAAAGGGAGATAGTAGATAGATAGATATTATGGAGAGAGAGAGAGAGAGAGAGAGAGAGAGAGAGAGAGGGAGAGAAAGAATAGAAAAAGATAGATAGATAGATAGATAGATAGATAGATAGATAGATAGATAGATAGATAGATAGATAGATAGATAGATAGATAGATAGATAGATAGATAGATAGCGATATATTGATGACATTTTTTTCTAAGTTTTCAATTTCTTTTTAAAACTTCAACCAATACCTTCACATTTTCCCCCGCTGTTTTAGACACGGTAAATAACAATAACTGTGACCTGAGACCTGGGAGATATATACTCAGGATTTATTAGTAATAACGGAAAAAGTGACTGAGAGCAAATAGGCCAATACATTTCACCAAATCAATATTGTTACTTGTCATGATTTATCAGCTTAAGCGGATTCTAAGGGGAATGGAAATATCATCACCTCCATTTAAATGCCTATATTGCGCTTTAGTAATAGTAGATCTCATTGGTATTAGAGCATTTCCATAATTCCATAATTGAAAACAAAAACGATTCAACTCATTATATTTACGGTTATGTTTACATGATCAGAACCCTGGGCACCAGATTTAATATTACAGTGTTTATAGAGTTACAGTATTTAGTACTAACTCTTTTTTTGGAAGAAATCTGAATGATGAGCGTCCTCCTGGATATATATATATATATATGTAGCTGAACAATAAAAATAATCTTTCTCTCTCTCTCTCTCTCTATACATCACGATCCAAAATTAAACCAAAGTTCGGTTTGTCCTCAAGTTGTTTTCAGGGGTACTTTGTTCACAATTCAGTTTTGTGTTTTGTTTTTTTTTTTCATTATCCTAAAACTAATTTTCATAGATCGGTCAAAAAGAAGATCAGTTAAAAGAAGGTTTATTGATTCAGTTTGGAAGATGTATTTTTTTTGGAATATACATTGAGTTGTATGGAATTTGGGATGAGCTATATTCCTGTTTGGGGGTGCAAGGTGTGATGGTATAAACAAAGTTACAGTGTTAATATCTTCATAACAAAGCAGTGGGGCAATAACCAATCTCAGTGGAATATCCCAAATATAACAGTGGGCTCAACAAAGGGGCAACACTTTCTCATCAGTGTCATTATCTTCATTAAAATAGCAGAGGTCAATTTTCTCAGCTAACATCTTGCTGTGGTCATATAATTTCACATTAAAAGAACTTGCAGCCTCACAGAGGGTTCTGGGAAATGTAGTTCAATAACAACTGAAGAGCTTCCTAAAATCCTTATCCTCCCTCACATAGGAACCCTGGCTCGCAGCCCTTTAAAAAGAACCAGATCTAGCTCCAAGTATCCAGTGTCTGTTTAAAGCAAAGAAGTGTAGTAATTAAAAGTCTCCCTTGTTTTTGCCCGTGTTTCCTAATTAAATCTTTACGATCCTCTCAGTGACTATTAAGTGTCAACATGCTGGGTGAATATCCTGTACAAAAACCCAGCAGGCGACTGTAATTAGATAGAAAATCAGACAAGAGCCTTCTCATTAACTACAACAACTTGAGCTCGTTGCTGATGAAGCGTGGGGATTGCATTGCTACCTTGGCAGCCTATTAGGGGCCACCATAAGTCATCATGGCAACCTAAACTGGGCATGGGGGGCCAGGGTGATGAGTGAAGCTGGGGGGGAGAGGGGTCTATGAAAGGGGTTATAAACCCTAGGATAAAAGGATGCTTAATATCTAAGAAACTTTCTAATATACACTTATTCATGGAATTGCTATTGAATTTAAAAACACTATCTCTCTGCCACTTGCTATTCTCTGCACCGGTGGTTCTGACTTTAAACAAAGGAACAGGAGCCAACTGATTGCAAGTAATGGATCCCAGGCTGGAGGAGGACAGACTTCTGCTACATTGTGTCAGGAGTCAGAACCAGACTATAGACAGCCAGACAGATACCGCTTGCAGTAGCTGTGCCATTTAAATGAACTTTTGTGATTTTTTTTTTTAGGAAAAAAAAATGTTTTTGGTTATCACAGAGAGCAAAGTCACCCTTCCCCATCAATCAACCACTCCAGTGCAGATGCTGATTTTCCCATAACGATTAAAGGAGAGAGGGGCAGATCCTACCCTAGATAATCTCTCATTTCCGACCAAGGAAATTGAAGTGTTAAAAAAAGGGTCATTAAAACCCAAATGCTGGGGGTATTAAATAAGAATTGATTCCCGGCCTCTGACTTGTTCTAAGGTCCCCAGTAACCTGAATCCCAAAATGAAAATACAGATTAGGGGACAACAATAATGAAAATTCTTGTAATTCATATTAATTTAATAATTAAACATTATATATAAATATATATAGAGATAGAGAGACAGACAGATTAGGGGACACATTATTCGCAATAATGAAAATTCTTGTAATTCATATTCATTTAGCAATTAAACATTTTATATATATAGAGAGAGAGAGAGAGAGCGAGAGAGAGAGAGACAGAGAGAGAGAGAGAGAGAGAGAGAGAGAGAGAGAGAGAGAGAGAGAGAGAGAGAGATTTTTATTATTTTTATTGTTCAGCTACACACACATATCTATATATGGCAAATACTACAATCCATTCTTGTAATAGTATATATATATATATATATATATATATATATATAGATAGATAGATAGATAGATAGATAGATAGATAGATAGATAGATAGATAGATAGATAGATAGATAGATACATTTTTGACTTAAAAAGCATGTTACTTGCATTTTCGTTTATTGTTATCATATCCCGTTTATTTCCCCTTAAAAAAACGCAGCATATATTGTATTTAAACCGAATATTATAAACCAATTAAATTCGGTAATAACGTCACCACGCTGACGTAATGCATGTCTGTATCATTATTTACACAAACGATTGTTTCCATGAATTTATCAGGATTCTGCACATTATTTCACGGGGAGATAATTACGTTGTTTAATAAATTCGGATAGTAAATACATCGAATCAGATGAAATATAACGAATTTTGGTGGATTTCGTTCATAATCTCATTGAGAATTATTTTTACCTTCATTCTTTGCACAAACTACAATCCCACATGAATCCGACCTCCCCAGAGATGTCCATTTTCGCTAAATCTGTCGGACGATAATGATAATATTGATATGAATAATATCTGCCAGGGCCTGTTAATATAAATGGAAATAGGAGCGGGTTATGATTTATAGATGGGATGTTTTTAATATCCACTTGCTGGAAAGTGACTGACCCCCTTGTTCTCTCTCTCTTTTTCAAACCCGCAGTCGGTGGAAGATGTGAATAATGCCATGAACCTGCTGGACCAGTCTGTCATCAAAAAAGGTAAATATTCTAATCGCAGAACCATTTCTTTTTATTAGAACCCACAGGTGATGCCCATGCGCTTTAACGCAGGAAGGATGCGCAAAGCCGCATTTTATAAATCAGGCGTCTGTTGTGCAAAAGTGCAACTAATTTGCTCTGTATGGGGGCAGATATGTTACTGAATCATTTCCCAGATACAGGTGTTTATTATATTTATTATATTTTATTCTAGTTGATATTTGCTGCTAGGTAGAACAAAGGAGACACTTGTATCCTGATTAAATCCCCCACTTTACATGACATGATAAACGGGTTCGCCAAAGTCACTGTGACGGGTTGGGACAGATTCGACTGATAAACAAAAACCCAAATGTTTTGTAGCGAGTGGATGCTCTTAACAAATGTTTGCAGTCTCGTGCGCAGCTGTAAGCAAAAGAATTATCTCATTAAACTAATTAAATGTAATTACAATAACTCATTTTGGGCTTATTGCCTCCTCTTCATTTTGCCCTGGCAATTGTTTCTGCGACGAGGATTGGCTGAGTTTATAGTCGCAGGCTACTAGTCGTTTTGTCGGGTGTATATATATATATATATATATATATATATATATATATATATATATATATATATATATATATATATATATATATATATATGAATAAATCAAATTATTTGAAGAAAAACTGGAGTGCTGGTCCTTATCAAAACGCATATAATACAGGTTGACCTTGCACCCAGAGTCAGAGTGCGAACATTTGGACTAAGTATGTATATATATATATATAGATCCTGACGACGGTTCAGAAAGAACCGAAACGCGTTGATGTGGGGTAGATTGTAACACTCCAATAAAAAAGTATTCTTCACAACACCCGTGAGTGCTCTTAAATGATCCAATGTGCAAACTCTTGAAGTAGCACCCGGGGCTTGATGATTTGAGGGTGAGTGCCGGTTCTACTACACCATTATATATATATATATATATATATATATATATATATATATATATATATATATATATTCTTACTTGCTATTATGTTATATATAATATATATTATTATATAACATCCCTTTCACAGACACCCTATCAACCAGCAGCGCTTTTCTTGCACTTTTTTTTGCACAGATACAGTCTCTCTTTTCACTCAACATACACCCCATACGATTATACCCCCTGTGAGAATTATTTCCAACTACATCTGGATATGGAATCCCCTATTGATCCCTTAAAACCAATTCTGCCGACCGAAGCTCTTTTCTTACAAAGCTTTGGCCTCTCTCTCTCTCTTTGCCAATTGCGCAGCGCAGTCGGGGTCGGCGCCCTTCTGGTTCCCCGTCTCTTGCCCTGACTGCTAGACTGAGCCACATCCATTGTTATTTCATTACCAGAGTCATTGAATAAGCAACAGCCTACCCCATTCTGCCCCTCACATATATTGGGTTTTAGAGCTTACAATTTGCAAGTCTGTTGCATCAACTCGGTGGGGTCAGAAAGAGGAATAGAGACATATAGGAGGGAGGGAGGGGTGGGAGGGAGGGATAGCGCTTTTCATGATGCCTTGACCTAGATAGTGCGCCTAAAGGAGGAATTTTGAGCTGTAGCCAAACCACAAGCTGTAAGCAGTAAAGCAAACTCCTACTGTGGCACTGGAAGGGAGAGTGAGAGTCAATGTATAGCAACCACATGTGGGCAGGTGCCAACTCTCACCCTCACTAATCACACCTCCCAGCATGCCCAGTGTCTGGGAATCTCTGCAACCTCAGCTCAACCCTCTGGATATTGCCCTTCATGAATGATGTAAAACACTGCCCCAGGCACCATCCCAATTGGGCCCTGTTAGGGGAGCATATTGACCAATCATAGACTGTTTACATATTCCTCCCCACAAATGTTCTAATTTTACTAAATATTTGTAACACGTTCAAGATGCCCATGGGGTCGGTATTGGGGATTTACAAGCAGTTCCTGCACATATTAGTAAATGCATTAGAATAGCCTCCATTATTACAATGTGTTTCCCAACCAAACAGATTTAAATGCTATCAATTCTACCCACCCCTGTCATCTTGTTCCAAGGGCCACGCAGATTTTAGGCCCCTAGATTCTAATTCTGCTTTCAGTGGTTTGGTTGGGATTACTTTACAGCAGCAGGGAAGACAATTAACAAAATACGCATTGAGTTCCCCTTTAAAGAGATATTAAAGAGATTTTATAAAGAGGAAGGAGCTATTATCAAAGCAACTGATTTGTTGTAAAATAAATCAGCCCATGTTATAGGGACTGCTTGTTCCACTGTTGTTGTCTGGTTAAAGAACTGCCTATGAGTAAATGCTCAGTTGGCACGAAACGCGTTAGGCGAAACAGTCCTAATAAATATCTTTAATTGTATTATTTTGGCTACTGTATTTACTATCCATGGGTCTCTTTCAATTGTTTTTGAATTAATTCAGTTTTGGTAAACCTTGAACTGGAGGTTTG